>NW_026694329.1:0-130262 GCF_021218885.2 Marmota monax
TTAGGGTTAAGGTTTTCCCTTGCTTAGATTTAGGTTTAGGGTTAGGTTCACTGTTCTAGGGTTAGGTTTATGTTTAGAGTTAGGGTAGGTTTAGCTTTATGTCTAGTTTTATCATTAGGGTTAAGTTTAGGGTTAGGGAATTGGGTATGATTCGGACTAGTGTTAGGACTAGGGTTAAGGTTAAGATTAGGGCTGGGGTTATGTTTAGGGTTAGGCCTTGGGTTAATGTTAGGGTTAGGTTAAGTGTAAGGATTAGAGATTGAGCTAGGTTTAGGGCTAGGTCGAGGGTTAAGTTTACAGTCTGTCCTAGGGTAGGGTTAGGATTATGTTTAGGGCTAGGGTTAGCATAAGTTTTAGGTATGGTTATTGTAAAGGATAGAATTAGAGCTAGGGTTTGGGCTATGGTTACAGTTAGGATTAGGGCTAGAGTTAGGGTGAGGTTTAGGGTTTGGACTAGGATTATGTTTAGGGTAAGGTTTTGGGTTTGAGCTAGGTTTAGGGCTCGAACAAGGGTTAGGGTTATGGTTAGGGTTAGGTTTAAGGTAAGGGTTATGCTTAGGGTTCAGTTTAGGGCTGTAATTAGGGCTAGTTTTTGTATGAGGTTTTGGGCTAGTATTAGGTATATGTGAATGTAAGAGCCAGACTTATGGTTATGGCTAATTTAGAGTTCATCTAGTGTTAGGGTTATTTTTTGGTTTAGGATAAGATTTAGAGTTAGGGTTTTTGTTAGGGTAAGTGTCAGGGTTCAGGTTAGGATCAGATTTAGGGTTAGGTCCAGAATGAGGAATAGGGTAGGTATAGGGGTAGAGTTAGTTTTTGGTTTAGGTTAAGGGTTATTTTTAGGGCTAAGCCTAGGGTTATGGCTATATTTAGGATTAGGTTTAGGTCTAAGTCTAGTGTTAGTGTTAGGTTTAGTGTTGGGTTACTGGTAGGGCTAGTGTTAGGTTTCGGATAAGGGTTAGGGTCAGGTTTAAACCTAGGTTTAGTGTTAGGGTCAGAATAAGCGTCAGCATTAGGTTTACATTTTGGTTAAGTTTAGAGCTAGAATGAGGGCTTGGTTTAGAACTAGTAATAGAGTTAGGGTTTGGGGTAGGCATAGAATTTGGGTTAAGACTAGGGTAGCAATAGGGTGACAGTTTGACTAAGTGTAAGAAATAGGGTTAGAGCTAGTATTAGGTCTAGGGATAGGGTTAAGGTTAGGGCCAGGGTTACGGTTAGGGTTAAAACTAGGGTTAGGCCTTGTATTAGGGCTAGGTTTTGCATTAGGTTTAAGGCTGTGTCTTATTTAAGAACTGGGATTATGATTAGGGCTAGTTTTATGGTTAGGTTTAGGTTGAGGTCTAGTATTAACATTAGGTTTAGGGATAGGGTAATGTGTAGAACTAGGGTTAGTGTTAAGGTAAGAGTCAGGGTTGGAATTAGTTCTAGGTTTAGAGTTAAGACTCGAAAAAAGGGATAGGATTTGGGCTAGGTGTAGGATGAGGGTTTTATTAGGTTAAGGTTTAGGGTCAGTGCTATGGCTCAGTTTGTCTTGAGGGCTAGGGCTAGGGTTAAGGCTAGTTTCAAATTAGTGTTAGGTTTAGACCTAGTGTTAGGGTGTGGTTTTGGCTTAGGGTTAGGGTTAGATTTAGAGTTAGTGTTAGATCTAGGTTTAGGGCTACAGGGAATATTAGTTCTAGGGTTAGGGCTAGGATTTGTGTTATCATAAGTGATTGGGTTAGAACTAGGGCTAGGGCTAGGCCGAGTGTTAGAGTTAGTCTTAGTGTTAGGGTTAGATTTAGGGTTAGAATTAGGGCTTAATTAGTGCTAGGATTAGAAATAGGGTTAGTATTAAGGCCGAGCCTAGGTTTATGGCTAGGGTTATGGTTATGGTTAGGTACTATGTTATAGTTAGCTGTAGAAGTAGTTTTCAAACTAGGGTGAGAGTTAAAATTAGGGTTAGGTCTATGGATAGGGTTAGGTTTAGAATTAAGGCTAAGATTATGGCTAACATTAGGCTAGAGTTTGTTTTAGGGTTAGGGCTTCATTAAGGCTAGGGCTAATGTCAGGTCTAGGGTTATGTTTAGAGATCGTTTTAGGGTTAATATTATTAGAGTTAGGAATAGGTTTATGGATATGGTTAGTTTAGGGTTCAGGTTAGGTTTAGGGTAATGTCTAGGTTTAGTCTTAGGAATAGTTTTAGGGTTATCCTAGGGTTAGCATTAGGGTTAGGATTAGGATTAGTGTAATGGATAGGGTTACAGCTGGGGTTAGGGCTAGGTTTATGGTTAGGATTAAGGCTAGGGTTAGGGTTAAGCTTTGGGTTATGTCAAGGGTTAGTGTTATGGTTAGTTTTAGGGCTAGAATTAGGGTTATGTTTAGAGTTAAAGGTAGTGTTACGGCTCCAATTAGCGATAGGTTTTTGTGTTAGGTTAGGACTAGGTTTAGGGCTACAGCCAATGTAAGAATGAGGTTTACAATTAGAAGTAGTTTTAGGGATAGGATTAGGGCTACGTCTACGGTTAGGTTTAGGTTTAAGTTTTGAGTGATGTTTAGAGCTAGGGTTAGTGTAAAGCTCAGAGGCAGAGTCAGGGTTTGTTTGTTAGTGATAGGACTCGAATTTTGGCTAGGTTTAGGGCTAGGTGTAGGCTTAGGGTTTGGTTTTTATGTTCAAGATTAGGCTTAGTGCTATGGCTTGTTTTTTTTTTGTTTGTTTGTTTGTTTTTTTGTAGGGTTAGGGCTAGGGTAGTGCTAGTTTTAGGATTAGTATTAGTGTTATGGCTTGTGTTAGTGAGAGGTTAAGCTGAAGGTTTGTGTTAGATTTAGAGTTAGGATTAGATATAGGATTAGGGCTAGAGTTAGGGTTACTGCTAATGTAAAGGCACATGATACGATTATGGTAAGGGATATGGTTAGAACTAGAAATAGGACTAAGGTGAGAGTTAGAGTTAGTTTTAGGCCTTTGGTTACTTTAAGATTAGGACTAAATTAGGGCTAGGATTAGGTCTAGCGTTTGTATTAGGGTTAGGCCTAGTTTTAGGCTTAGGTTTTGTCTTAGTGACAGGGTTAGATTTATGGGTAGGGATGGGTTAGAGCTAGTTTTAGGGTTAGGTCAAATGTTAGAATTCAGTTAGGGCTAGTGTTATGGTTTTGTTAAGTAATAAGGCTAGGTTTAGAGTTAGGATGAGGGCTAGGATTTGTTTTAGTGTTATGGCAAGAATTAGGGCTAGGGCTAATGTCAGGTCTGGGCTTACGTTAGGGATTGATTGAGGGTTAGATTTATAGCTAGGTCTAGTGTAAGGGTTCAGTTTAGGGTAAGGGTCATGTTTAGAGCTAGGGGTATTATTAAGGTTAGTGTTAGGTTTCAAGTTTAGTTTAGGTTAGGGTTTAGGTTTAGAGCTTGAATTAGCATTAGGGTTTGGTTAGGGTAATGATAGGTTTGGGTTTAGGGTTCATGTTAGGTGTAGAGTATTGATAGGGTTAGAGTTAGCAAAAGGGTTAGGGTTAGGCCTAGGGTTAGCCTTAGAGTTATGGTTGTGCTTAGGTTAATGGATAGGGTTAGGGCTTGGGTTATGGTTTGTATTAGAGCTAGAGTTAGTGTTAGGCCTAGGGTTAGTGTTAGGTTCAGGTTTAGGTTACGGTTTAGAGTTTGAGATAGGGTTAGCGCTAGGGCAAGGGTTAGGTCTAGGTTATAGATACGGTTAGGGTCAATGTTAGTGTTAACATTAGGGCTAGGGTTATAATTAGGTTTAAGGTATTAGATACGTTTTGATTTCATGTTACGTTTAGGGTTAGGGTTAGGTTTTGGCTTAAGGTTAGGATTAGGGATATGCTTAGGGTTAGGTTTAGGGTAATGGTTAGGGTTTGAGCAAGGGTTAGCTCTATGGCAAATGTTTGGTTTATGTTTATGTCTAGGGTTAGGGTTAGGTTTGATTTAGGGTAAGGGCTAGGATTATCATCTGGGTTAGGGTTAGGGTTAGGGTAATGGGTAGTGTTAGACCTAGGGGTAGGGGTAGGGTTATCATTAAGGTTAGGGTTAGAGTTAGGGTAATATGTAGGCTTAGATCTAGGGTTAGGGATAGGGTTACTTTTAGGATTAGGGCTAGAGTTAAGGTTAGGTTTAGATGTAGGCCATGACTTAGTGTTAGGGTTAGGTTAATTTTAAGTGTTAGGGATTGAGCTAGTGTTTGGACTAGGATAAGGATTAGGGTTAGAGTCAGTATGAGGGTTAGGGCTAGGGTTAGCATTAGGGTTAGGGTTAGCGTTAGGGTAATGGATAGAGTTAGAGGTTGGTTTTGGCCTATGGTGATGGCTAGTTTCAGGGTTAGTGATATGGCTAGGTCTAGTGTTAGGGTTATGTTTTTTGTTAGGATAAGGTATAGAGTTAGGGTATGTGTTAGGGTAAAAGTCAAGGTTTGGTTTAGGGTTAGCTTTATTATTAGGGCAAGCATTAGTACTACGGTTTGGTCTAGAGTAGGGTTACTGTTTGGTTTAGGTTAAGTGTTATTATTAGTACTAGGACTAGGTTTTTGTTTAGGGCTAGAACTAGAATTATCACTAGATAAAGGATTATGTGTATTTCTAGGTCTAGTGTTAGGGTAAGGTTTAGTTATAGGGTTACAGATACTGCCAATGTTACAAGTCAGTATAGAGATAGGGTCAGATTTAGACCTATGGTTATTGTTAGGGTCAAAATTAGGGTCAAGGTTAGGGTTAGGGTTTGGGATAGATATACAGCTAGATTGAGAATTAGGGTTAGAACAAGTAATAGAGTTACATTTGGGCTTAGGCTAAGAATCAGGTTTAGAACTAGGGTAGCTTTAGGGTTAGAGTTTGGCTTAGGGTAATGGATAGGGTTAGCGCTAGTGTTAGGTCTAGGGTTAGGGTTATGACTAGGGTTAGGTTTAGGGTTAGTGTTAAAGCTATGGTGAGAGCTTGGATTAGGGTTAGGCTAGGTTTTGTATTAGCTTTAGGGCTATGGCTAATATAAGAACTAGGGTTAAAATTAGGGCTAGTTTTAGGGTAAGTGTTATGTCTAGGTTTAGTGTTTGGTTAGGTTTAGGGTTAAGGTTATGTTTAGGATTATGGTTAGTGTTAGTGTTAGGCTTAGTGTTAGGTTTAGGGTTATTGCAAGGATTAAAGTTAAGGTTAGATTTAGGGTAACAGGACTTGGTTGAGGTTTAGAGTTAGGGTTAAAGCTAGGTTTGGGGTTTGCAATATGGCTGATTTGGGGCTACATTAGGGATCTTGTTAGGGATACAGCTATGTAAGAATTAGAGTTATGGTTAGGGCTAATTTTAGGTTTATGGTTAGGGCTAAGTCTAGTTTTATGGTTAGGTTTAAGTTCAGGGTGATGTTTTGAGCTAGGATTAGTGTTAAGTTCAGATTCAAGGTAAGGGTTAGTTTTAAGGTTGGGGATAGGACTCAAATTAGGGGTAGGCTTAGGGCTAGATGTAGGGTTAGGATTTGGTTCAGGTTAAGGGTTTGGGTTAGTGCTATGGCTCATTATATTTTAGGGCTAAGGCTAAAGTTAAGGGTAGTTTTATGATTAATGTTAGTGTGATTGCTAGTAATAAGGTGAGTTTAGGTTTATGGGTACATTTAGAGTTATGGTTAATTCTAGGGCTAAGGCTATGGCTAGGGTTAGAGCTAAGGTTAGGTCTAGTGTTTTGGTTACTGTAAGGGATAGAATTAGAACTAGGAATAGAGCTAGGGCGATAGTTAGACTTAGTCTTAAGGCTAGGGTTAGGGTTAAGTTTAGGGCTACATTAGGGCTAGGGATATGTCTAGGATTGGTGTTAGGGTTAGGCCTAGGGTTAGGGCTATTTTTAAGATTAGATTTATGGTTAGGATTAGAGAAGGGATGGGGTTATAGCTAAGTTTAGGGCTAGGGCAATGATTACAATTAGGTTTAGGTCTAAGGTGTGTGTTAGAATTAAGGCTAGATTTCGGGTTAGGATGAGGCTTTTTGTTAGGGTTAGGGCAAGTTTTAGGGATAGAAATAATGTCAGGTTTAGGGTTATGGCTCATGGCTAGGTCTAATTTTAGGTTTAGAGTAAGGCCCATATTAAGAGTAAGGTGAAATTTTAGGGTCAGGATCAGGTTTCGGGTTTGTGTTAGGTTAATTATTAGGGTTAGAGCTCAAATTAGCATTATGGTTAGAATTAGGGTTAGGTTTATGGATAGGCTTAGGTTTAGGATTCAGGTTAAGATTAGGGTAATTGGTAGGGTTAGGGTTAGTAATAGGGTTAGGGTTAAGCTAAGGTTAGCATTTGGGTTAAGAATATTGGTAGAGTAATGACTAGCATTAGAGGTAGGGTTTAGGCTAGGGTTTTGGATAGGATTAGGGCTAGAATTAGTGTTAGGGCTAGAGTTATGGTTAGAGTTAGGGCTAGAGTTAGGGTTTGGGTTGGGTTTATGGTACAGGTTAGGTTTTGAGCTAGGGTTAGTGCTAGGGTGAGGGTTAGGTTTAGGATTATATCTAGGGTTAGATTTACCATTATGTTTAGGGTTAGTATTAGAGTTAGGGCTAAGGTTATATTTAGAGATAGGTTAATGGATAGGGTTAGTTGTTGGGTTAGGGTTAGGGTTAGCTTTAGGTTTAGAGTTAGTGTTAAGATTAGGGATAAGATTATAATTTGAGTTAGGGTAATTGATAGGGTTAGATGTCAGGCTAGGGTTAGGGATAGTTTTAGGTTTAGTGTTAGTGTTAGGGTTTGGGCTAGGGTTAGTTTTAGAGTAAGTTTTAGGGTTTTATCTAGGGTTAAGGCTACAATGAGGTTTAGGGTTAGGTCTAGGATTAGGTTTACAATTAGGATTAGAGCTAGGGTTATCATTAGGGTTAAGGTTCGGTTTAATGTAATTGATTATTTTAGGGATAGTATTAGGGCTAGTGTTAACATTATGACTAGGGCTAGGATTAGTATTAGGTTTAGGGATAGGGCTAAGGTTATGTTTAGTTTTCAGTTTTGGGTTTTATCTAGGGTTAGGTCTAATGCAATGATTAGGGTTTGCGTAAGGGTTAGGCTTAGGTTAAGGGATAAGTTTAGGTAAGGGTTAGGGTTACGCTTTGGGCTAGATTTAGGCTAGAATTAGGGGTAGGTTTTGTGTTAGGTTTAGAGCTAGTTTTAGTGGTATGGTAATGTAAGGGTTATGTTTATGGTTATGGCTAGATCTAGTGTTAGGTTTAGGTTTCGTTTAGTGTCAGTTTTATAGCTAGGGTTAGTGTTAGTGTCTGGGTCTGTGTTTGGATTAGGGTTAGGGTTAGGGCTAGAACGGATTGGTTAGGTCTAGAAATAGGTTAGTATTTGGCTTAGGTTAAGGGTTATCATTAGAGCTAGGGCTAGTTTTTTGTTTAGGTCTTGGTTAAAGATATGACTAGATTTAAGATTAGGTTTAATCTAGGCTAGTGTTAGGGTTAGGTTAAGATATAGGGTTATGGGTAGGGCAAGTGTTAGGGTTTGGTTTAGGTTCAGTGTCAGAACAAGGGTCAGGGTTAGGGTTAGAATTTGGATTATGGTTAAAACAAGAATGAAGCTAAGGTTAGGACTAGTTTTAGGATTAGGGTTTGGGTTAGACTAAGGATTAGTTTTAGGGCTAGTTTTAGCATTAGGGTTGGGGTGTGGCTTGGGTAAAGTATAAGATTAGAGCTAGGGTTAGAGCTAGGCTTTGGGTTAGGGTTAGGGCTAGTGTTAGGGTTAGGGTTAGGGTGAAAGCTAGGGATAGGTATCCAAATTGGGCTAGGTTTGGTTAGCATTAGGTTTAAGGTTACAGCTAATATGTGATCTAGGGTTATGATTAGAACTAGTTTTAGAATTAGGGTTAGGACCAGATCTAGTGTTAGGTTAAGTTTTAGGTTTAGGGTGATGTTTAGAGGTAGGGTTAGTGCTAATGTCAGAGACAGGTTTTGGGGTAGATTAAGGGTTAAGATTAGGACCCAAATTAGGGCTAGTCTTAAGGCTAGATATAAGGTTAGGTTTTGCTTTAGGTAAAGTTTTAGGGTTAGTGTTATGGCTCAGTTTTGCTTTAGGGCTAAGCCTATGCTTAGGGAAAGTTTTTGGATTAGCATTAGGGTTAGGGCTAGTGTTAGGATTAGGTTTAGTTGTATAATTATGGTTAGATTTAGAGTTAGGTTTAGGTCTAGGGTTAGGGCAATGTGTAAGGTTAGGGCTACAGTTATTCTAGGCTATGGCTAGGAATAAGGTTATGGTGAGTGATAGGGTTAGAATTAGGGCTAGGGCTAGGGCAAGACTTATAATTAATCTTAAAGCTAGGATTAGGGTTATGTTTAGGATTAGGGCTAGGGTTAGTGTTAGGGTTAGTCCTAGGATTAAGGTTAGGGCTAGGTTTAGTGTTAGGGTTATAGTTTGGGTTTGTTTTAGGGTAAGCAATGGGGTTATACCTAGGTTTAGGGCTAGGGAAAGGTTTAGAATTAGGGTTACGGTTATGTATTAGGCTAGGTTTTGGGCTAGGATGAGAGCTAGTGTTCATGTTAGTCTTAGGTCTAGGATTAAGGCTAGGGCTAATGTCAGGTATAGGGTTACATTAGAGACAGGTTTCAGTTTATGTTTATGCTTAGGTCTAGTGTAAGGGTTAGATTTAGGGTATGGGTCAATTTTACAGCTATGTGTATTATTAGGGTCAGTGTTTGGCTTCAGCTTAATGGAGTACCCTCTATGGTTGTTTGAGAATGGCATTCATTAGCCCAATGTCTCCATCTATGGCATAATGGGTAAATACCCAGTATTCTACTCCTTTGATACCTAGTTTTGT
Source organism: Marmota monax (assembly GCF_021218885.2). Taxonomy (NCBI): domain Eukaryota; kingdom Metazoa; phylum Chordata; class Mammalia; order Rodentia; family Sciuridae; genus Marmota; species Marmota monax. The sequence continues at coordinate 8,752 of NW_026694329.1, forward strand.
TAAACCCTCCTCCTATGGGGCTATTCCTTTTAAAATGTCCTGTTTGTTCACAATTGTAGCATGTTTTTGGACTGGCATCTAAAACCTGTTGTACTGCAGCTGCCACGACTTGCCCTTGTTCATTAATGTCTCTACATAATTTAATAAATGTGTTTAAATCTTCATGTTTCCATGGTCTAATGACTTCTCTGCACCAATGATTTGCTTGCTCATAAGCCAGTTGTTTTATTAATGGCATTGCTTGTTCTGTATTCCCAAAAACTCTGGTAGCTTTTGAATAAGTCTATCTACAAATTCAGTGTAAGTTTCATTAGCTTCTTGTATTACCTTAGATAATTCATCTTGTAAACCTCCATGTCCTTGTAAAGTCTTCCATGTCCTAACTGCATCAACAGCAATTTGTAAGTATACGCCAGGATCATATGCAATTTGTTGCTGCTGATCCTTATCAGGTCCCTTTCCTAACAACATATCTAGATTTCTCTGAGGATAACCAGCTGCTGCATTTAGCCTAGCCATCTCCTTGCAAAATTCCTCATTGGCAACCTTCCATAACAGGTATTGTCCTCCATTTTGCATAGCTTTACACATACTAGCCCAATCTGCTGGTGTCATGTTCAAGTTGGTAATGGATTCAACCTTGCTTACAGTGAAGGGTGCTTGAGGATCTCAGGTTGTTACAGCCTCTTTTAGCTGCTTCACTGTTTTGAAATCTAAAGCATGGTGAATTCACTGCCCTCCTGCCTGTTCAAACACAGGGCACATTAATATTTGAGGTCTTGTCTCAGGATCCCAGCTATCAACTGTGGGGATTGGGAGCCTCCCAGCATATGGAGGTGGTGCTGTTTGTTGGACACTTACATCCTCTGGTGATAGAAAGGTGTTAGTAGCAGTCTCCTGTTGTAACTTTTCCTCTGATGGCTTTTTCTGCTCTAAACTTTCTTCCTCTGTCTGACTAGTTTGAGAGACCTTCTTTTATACTTGAATTTTTTTCCTCTGTCTGACTAGTTTGAGAGACCATCTCTTTTACTTGAATTTTTTTTCTTTGTCTGATTAGCTAGAGAGAACTTCTCTTTTACTTGAATATTTATTTCTACTATAACTATAATACAACCCAACAAGATAACACCAAACAAAACTGAAACAGAGTGAAACAAAATAGGAACAACAAAAAAATCATTGTAATAGCCTCCTGAAATGTACATCCGTCCTTTCTCCCTATCTGTTCCTCAGATGTGAGCAGTTTTTCTTCCATCTTACACATCTCCAGGGACAGGCAACTTAAAACAAAAGTGAAGCAAAACAAAAGAAGAATCTTAAAATGGCTACCCATCCTCTCGCACTGCCCTCAGGTGCAAGCAGTTTACCTTATCACTTACCCTCAGTCATTCCCCTATGGGCCACCAAATGCCACAGTCTGTCTGGGCACAATTCACGAGCCACTTGTCAAGCAGAAACAAATTTATTTTTAGAACACACATGCCACACCACACAAGCTCTTCAGGAATTCCCTCAGAGCCCAACTGCCACCACTGGCTTCCCACAAGCCTCTCAACCTCCCCAACTTCTCCAGCTCTTGAGGCCGATTGTCTGGGTCGTGTGGGCAGAGCCAAAAACATCCCCCAATGAGCAGTTCCATGGTCTGAAAGGTCAGGGAAACAGCCCAATGAGCCTCACTGCAGAGGAGCCAATCAGTTGGCAGCTAGAATTTGCTGGGGCCACTGTGAGACAATCATCATCTGGCAGCTGGAAGTTTTCTGGCAGCTGGAAGTTTTCTGGGGCCCCTTCGGCTGTGGCTCTCAACAAATGAGGGTCAAGGTTAGCGTTAGGGTTTGGGATAGGGTTAGAGCTAGAATGAGGGCTAGGGATACGACTATTAATAGGGTTAGGGTTTTGGTTAGCCTATGGATAAGAGATAGGTTTAGGGTTACCATTAGGGTTAGGGTTTTTCTTAGGTTAAGGGATAGCCTTAGAGCTAGTGTTAGTGCTAGTGTTAGGGTTAGGTTTAGGGTTAAATATAGATTTAGAGCTTGGATTAGGTATAGTTTTTGTGTTAGGGTTAGGGCTAGATTTGGGCATTGACTAATGTAAGACCCAGGGTAACAATTAGGGTTAGTTTTAGGGTTAGGGGTAGGCATAGGTCTAGTATTAGGTTTCGGTTTAAGGTTAGGGTAATATTTACTGCTAGGGTTATTGTTAGGATATGAGTCAGCATCAGGGTTAGTTTTAGGGTTAGGGTTAGGACTCAAATAAGGGCTACGGTTACTGTTAGTGTTTGGTTTAAGGTGAGGGCTGTGTTTAGAGCTAGGGTGACTGTTAGGATATCAGTCAGTATCAGGGTTAGATTTAAGGTTAGGGTTATGATTTGAATTAGGTCTAGGGTTACTGTTAGGTTTTGGTTTAAGTTTAGAGTGGTCTTTACAGCTAGGGTGAGTGTTAGGATATGAGTCAGGGTCATGGTAAGTTTTAAAGTTAAGTTTAGGAGTCAAATTAAGGCTAGAGTTATGTCTAGGTGTAGTGTTAGTGTTTAGTTTAAGTTAAGGTTTAGCATTAGGACTGTTGCTCAGGTTTGTTTTCGTCCTAGGTTTAGGGTTTTGGCTACTTATATGATTAGCATTAGGGTTAGGGCTAGAGTTAGTGTTAGGCTTCGGCTTTGGTTTAGAGTTAGGTTTGGATTTAGCATTAGATCTAGGATTAGGGCTAGGTTTAACTATAGGGAAAGGGTTAGTGCTAGAGTTATGGTTACAGTAACAGATAGGGTTAGAACTAGGAGTAAGGCTAGGGTGAGAGTTAGAGTTAGTTGTAGGCCTAGAGTTTTGGTTAGTTTTATGATAGTGCTTAGTTAGTCCTAGGATTAGGGCTAGGGTTAGTATTAAGCTTAGGCCTAGTGTTAGGATAGGGTTACAGTTAATTTTAGGGTGAGTTATGGTGTTATAGCTAGGTTTAGAGTTAGTGTGATGGTTAGAATTAGGGTTAGGGATAGTGTTAGGGTTATGATTAAGCCTAGGATTGGGGCTAGGATGAGGGCTAGGGTTTGTTGTAGGGTTAGGTCTAGAATTAGGGCAAGGGATAATGTCAGGACTAGTGTTACAGTTTTGGGTAGATTTAGGGTTAGGTTTGTATCTATGTCTAGTGGAAGTTTTAGGCTTCAGGTCCGGGTCAGTTTTAGAGCTGGGTGTAATTTTAGGGTCAGGATAAGGGTTAGGGTTTGTTTTAGGTTAAAATTTAGGGATGGGCTCAAATGAGCATTAGGGTTAGAATTAGGGTTAGAATTATTGATTTGGTTAGGTTTAGGTTTCAGTGTAGGTTTAGGGCAATGGAGAGCTTTAGGGTTAGCAAAATGGTTAGGGTTATGCCTAGGGTTAGCATTAGGATTAGGGTTATAATAAAAATAATATATAGGTTTAGATCTATGGTTAGAGCTAGGGTTAGGTTAAGATTAGGGCTAGAATTAGGTTAGGTTTCGGTTTAGGTCTAGTAACCCTAGCTTAGGTTTATAGTCAGGGTAATATTTAGGGTAAAGTTTAGGTTTTGAGCTAGGTTTTGGTCTAGGACGAAGGTTAGGTTTAGTGTTTTGGTCAGGCTTAGGATTGGGGTTAGGGCTAGCATTTTCATTACGTTTAGGATTAGATTTAGTGTAATAGATTGGGTTAGATGTAAGGTTAGCTTTATGTTTAATGTTAGGTTTAGGTTTAAGTTTATTTTTAGGGCTAGGTTTACTGTTGGTTTTAGGGTGAGGGTTAGGGTTTGAGTTAGGGTTGAGGCCATGGCAAGGTTTAAGTTTAGGTTTAGGTTTAGGTTTAGGTCTAGGGTTAGGTTTATATTTTGGGTTAGGGTTTAGGTTAGGGTTAGGGATAGGGTTAACATTAAGTTTAGGTTCAGAGTTAGGGTAATGGCGAGGGTTAAAACTAGTTTTAGGTCTAGTATTAAGGTTAGGATAGGGCTATGGTTAGTGTTATGGTTAGGGATAGTGCTATGGTTATGTTTAGGCTAAGGGTTAGGCTTTGAGCTAGGGTTAGGACTAAGGTGAGGGTTAGGGTTAGGGTTAGGATTAGGGTTAGGGTTAGGGTGAGGGTTATGCTTAGGGTAGGTTTAGGCCTTGATTATGACTAGGTTTATTTCAGTTTTGTGTTATGTTTAGGCGTAGGGTTAGAGCTATGTGTAATGTAAGATCTAGGATTCTGATTAGAGCTAGTTTAGGGTTAGGGTTATGGCGAGGTCTAGTATTAATTTTATATTTGGGTTAGGGTCAGGTTTAGAGCTAGGTTTAATGTTAGTTTCAGGGCTAGTGTTCAGGTTATAGTTAGGTTTAGGGTGAAACCAAAATAGGACTAGGGTTACGTCTAGTGGTAGGGTTAGTGTTTCGTTTAGGTTAAGCATTATTTTTAGGAATAGCATTAAGTTTTTGTTTACATCAAGGGCTAGAGTAATAGCTAGATTTAGGATTAGTTTTAGGTCTAGGGATAGTGTTAGGGTTAGGTTTAGTATAAGTTTACTGTTAAGGCTAGTTTCAGGTTTCCGTTTTGGTTTAAGGTAAGTTTTAGACCTATAATTAGTGTTAGGGTCAGGTTAGGGTGAGATTTGGAGTTAGAGTTAGATCTTGAATGAGGGCTTGTGTTAGCACTAGTAATAGGGTTATTGTTTGGGTTTGGCTAAGGATTAGGATTAGGACTAGTTTTAGAATTATGAATAGCATGTTAGAGTTAGGGCTAGGGTTTGGCTAAGGCCAATGTAAGAACTAGGGTTATGATTACGGTTAGTTTTAGGGTTAGGTGTAGTGTTAGCATAAGTTTTAGGGTTAGGGTGATATTTAGAGCTAGGGTTTGTGTTTGGATATGAGTCAGAGTGAGGGTTAGTTTTAGGCCTAGGACTCAAATTAGAGCTCAGGTTTTGGCTAGTTATGAGTTAGTGTTTATTTTAGAGCAATGGTTCAGTTTTGTTTTAGGGCTAGGGCTTGGATTAGGGCTAGTTTTAGGATTAGCAATAGTGTTAGAACTAGTGGTAGAATGAGGTTTAGGCTTAATATTAGGGTTAGATTTAGAGTTATGGTTAGATCTAGGGTTAGAGATATGGCTAGAGTTAGGGCTCAGGTTAGGGCTATTTGAGGGTTATGGTAAAAAATAGGGTTATAAATAGAAATACAGTTAGTCTTAGGGCTAGAGTTAGGGATAGGGTTAAGTTTAGGGTTCAAATAGGGATAGGATTAGCACTATGATTAGTGTTAGTGTTAGGCCTATGGTTAGAGCTTGGGTTAGGTTCAGTTTTAGAGGAAGGGATGGGGTTATATATCTAGGTTCAGTGCTAGGGTGAGAGTTCTATTTAGTCTAGGACTAAGGTTTGGGTTTGGGTTAGGATTAAGTCTAGTTTTAGGGCTATGATGAGGTGTAAGATTTATGTTAGAGTTAGGGCTAGGATTAGGGTTAGGGATAATGTCAGGTCTTGGGTTATGGTTAGGGATAGTTTTAGGAATAGGTTTATGGCTAGGTATAGCATAAGGGTTAGGTTTAGTGTAGGGGTAAGATATAGAGTGAGGTTATTATTAGGGTGAGAATATGGGTTAGGGTTTGGTTTGGGTTAAGGTTTAAGGTTAGTGCTCAAATTAGCATTAGGGTTAGTGTTGGTGTTAGAGTAATGGATAGAGTTAGATTTACAGTTCAATTTAGGTTTAGGATAATCTATAGGGTTAGTGTTAGGGATAGGGTTAGGGTTAGGCCTAGGGTTAGCATTTGGTTTAGGCTAACCAAATGAATAGGTTTAATGCTAGTGTTAGGGCTTAGGTTAAGGTTAGTATTAGAGCTAGTGTTTGGGTTAATCCTACCGATAGTGTTAGGGTTCAGTTTAGGATAAGTGTAAGGGTTTGAGCTAGGGTTAGGGCTAGGGCAAGGGATAGGGTTAGAATCAGGGCTACTATTAGGATTAGGGTTAGGTTTATATTTAGGGTTATGAATAGGGCTAGGGTTATCATTAAGGTTAGGTTTATGTTTAAGGTAATGGATAAAGTTAGAGCTAGGATTTGGGCTATGTTTACACTTAGGATTAGGGATAGGTTTAGGGTTAGTTAGACCTAGGATTATGTTTATAGTAAGGGTTAGAGTTTGTGCTAGTGTTAGGGCTAGGGCAAGCATTAGTTTTAGGATTTGTGCTAGGGTTAGGGTTAAGGTTATCCTTAGGTCTAGGTTATGGGCTTGTATTAGGGCTAGGTTTTGTGTGCGGTTTATGGCTAGAGTTAAGGCTATGGGTAATGTAAGAGCTAGGAGTATGGTTATGAGTAATATTTTGGGTTAAGGTTATAGATATGTCTAGTGTTAGGTTTAAGTTTTGGGTTAGGATAAGTTTTAGAGTTAGGGTTTGTATTAGGGTAAGCTTCAGTGTTCGGGCTAGCATTGGGTTTATGATTAGGGCCAAAATTAGAATTAGGGTTATGTCTAGGGCTAGGGTTAGCCTTTGCATTAGGTTATTTGAGGGGTAGGCCTAGGTTTTTGTTTAGACCTTGGGCTAGAGATATGGCTATATTTAGGATTAAGTTTAGGTCTAGTGTGAGTGTTATGGTTAGGTTTAGGTATAGATTTACTGGTAGGGCTAGTTTTAAGTTTCGGTTTAGTGTTAAGGTCCAGCTTTGACCTAGGAATAGTGTTAGGGTCAGAATAAGGGTAAGGGTTAGGCTTAGGCTTTGGGTTAGGGTTAGAGATAGAATGAGGGCTAAGATTAGGACTAGTAATATAGTTAGGGTTTGGTGTAAGCTAAGGATTAGTTTTAGAACCAGGGTAGCATTAGGGTGCAATTTTCGCTTAGGGTAAGAAATAGGATTACAGCTAGGGTTTGGGTTAGTGTTAGGGTTAGGGTTAGGGTTAGTGTTAGAGTTAAAGCTATGGTTGAGGGTCAGATTTGCGCTAGGTTTTGTGTTAGGGTTAGGGCTATGGCTAATGTAAGAACTAGTTTTATATTTAGAGATAGTTTTATGGTTAGTATTAGGGCTAAGTCTAGTGTTTGGGTTAAGTTTAGAGTTAGGGTGATGTTTAGTGGTAGTGTTAGTTTTACGGTCAGAGTCAGGGTCAGTATTACTTGAAGGGATAGGGTTAGGACTAGGTGTAGCATTAGAATTTGGTTTAGGTTAAGGCTTAGTATTAGGGCTATAGCTCAGTTTTATTTTGTGCTATGGCTATGGTTAGGGCTAATTTTCAAATTAGAATTAGAGTTAGAGCTAGTGTTAGGGTGAGTCTTAGGTTTAGAGTCAGGGTTAGATTTTGATTTAGGGTTAATTCTAGGTTTAGAATTATGGCTAGGGTTAGGACTAAGGTTAGGGCTAATATTAGGGTTATGAATGAATAAGTTTGGTACTAGAAATAGGTCTAGGTCTAGAGTTAGGGTTAGTCTTAGGGCTAGGTTAAGAGTTAGGGTTACAGTTAGTAATAAATTATGGCTAGGATTTGAGCTATGGTTACCGTTAAGATTAGGCCTATGTTTAGGGCTAGGGTTAGTATTAGTTATAGTCTTAGGGATGGGGTTAGGGATAGGGGAAAGATGTGGTTATACCTAGGTTCAAAACTAGGGCGAGGGTTAAAATTAGGGTTTGGGCTAGGGTTAGGGTTCGGGTTAGGATTAAGGCTTGGTTTAGGGCTGAGGGTTGGGGTTTGTGTTAGCTTTAAGGCAAGAATTAGGTATAGTGCAAATGTCAGGTCTAGGGTTATGGTTAGGGATACTGTTAAGGTTAGTTTTATGGCTAGGTCTAGTTTAAGTGTTATGTTTAGGGTAAGGGTCAGTTAAGAGCTAGGTATGTTATTAAAGTCAGTGTCTTGCTCAGAGTTTGGGTTAGGTTTTGTTTTAGTTTTAGGGCTCGAATTAGCATTAGTGTTGGGTTAGAGTTAGGGTTAGAGTAATTGATAGGGTTAGGTTTAGTGTTTAGTTTAGGTTTAGGTAAGAATATGATCAGTGTTAGTGATAGGTTTAGGGTTAGTCCTAAATGGGTAGGGTTAGATTTAGGGGTTAGCATTAGTTTATGGTTATCATTAGGGTAATGGATAGGGTTAGAGCTCGGGTTAGGGCTAGGATTATGTTTAGGATTAGGGCTAGAGTTAGGGTTAGGTATAGGGTTAAGTCTAGTGTTAGTTTTAGGGTATGGGTTAGGGTTTGAGCTAGGGTTAGTGTTAAGGATAGCATTAGGTTTAGGATTAGGTCTAGGGTTAGGGTTAGGGTTACCATTAGGGTGAAGGTAATGGACATGTTTAGATGTTGGATTAGGGTTAGGGTTAGGTTTAGGTTTAGGACTAGGGTTAGTGTTAAATTTAGCATAATTGTTAGAGTTTGAGCTAGGGTTAGGACTATGGCACGGGTTAGGTTTAGGGCTAGGTCTAGGATTAGATTTACAGTTAGGGTTAGATTAGGTTTAGGGTTAGGTCTAGGGTTATCATGACGTTTATGTTTAGGGTTAGGGTAATGGGTGGGTTTAGAGCAAAGATTAAGTCTAGTTTTAAGTTTAGGATTAGGGCTAGTGTTAGGGTTAGGGTTAGGCTTATCATTTTCTTATGGTTAGTTTTAGGGTAAGGGTCAGGGACTAAGTAAGTGTTAGGGCTAGGTTGAGGCTTCTGGTTAGAATCATGGTTAGGGATAGATTTAGGTTTAGGGTTAGGGTTAGGGCTAGGTATAGCCTTAGGTTTAGGGTTATCGTTAGGGTAATGGATAGAGTTAGAGCTAGGATTTGGGCTATGGTTATGATTAGGATTAGAGCTAGGATTGGGGTTAGGTTTTGGGCTAGGCTTGATGCTGGGAGCCATTAGCCAAGTAGGTATGACAATTTCCTTGCCAGCATACCCCATGTTGCAGTGACATTGAATGTAGGTGACCTTGCTCAAGGACCAGGGCGGATTAGGGTGTTCCTGGTTTAGGATAATCGGGTTTAGGGCATTCCAGGTTTAAGATTATTCCTGCTGGGAATAGGGCGTATCCTGCTGCCTGAGTTCCCCTTGAGTTCTCACGGGATTCAGACAGTATTTTTTGGGAGATAGAAGCCCAGTGGAGGTGGATTTGGGCAGAGAACGTGGATTTCCCCAGAACGTGTTTGTAGATGGCTGGTGTGAGTTCGGGAATAAAGAGTTGCTGTTTGAATCTACAAGCTGTGTGGTGGCTCGTGATTGTGTGCCCAGCCAGACTGCGGCCACCAAATGCCGTACGGGCCACCAAATGCCGCAGTCTGGCTGGGCACACAATCACGAGCCACCACACAGCTTGTAGATTCAAACAGCAACTCTTTATTCCCGAACTCACACCAGCCATCTACAAACACGTTCTGGGGAAATCCACGTTCTCTGCCCAAATCCACGTTCTCTGCCCAAATCCACCTCCACTGGGCTTCTATCTCCCAAAAAATACTGTCTGAATCCCGTGAGAACTCAAGGGGAACTCAGGCAGCAGGATACGCCCTATTCCCAGCAGGAATAATCTTAAACCTGGAATGCCCTAAACCCGATTATCCTAAACCAGGAACACCCTAATCCACCCTGGTCCTTGAGCAAGGTCACCTACATTCAATGTCACTGCAACATGGGGTACGCTGGCAAGAAAATTGTCATACCTACTTGGCTAATGGCTCCCAGCATCTTATGTTTAGGGTAAGGGCTAGGTTTTGAGCTATTGTTAGTGATAGGGCTAGTTTGAGGATTAGGTTCAGCCTTAGGTCTAGGGACAGTATTATGGTAGGTTTAGGGTTAGTTTTAAGCTTAATGCTAGGGTTATCATTACGTTTAGGATAAGGGTTAGGGTAATTGATATGGTTAGATGTAGGTTTAAGTTTAGGTTTAGGGTTAGATTTAGTTTTATGGTTAATATTATGTTTAGATATATGCTACAGGTTAGCTTTTGAGCTAGGGTTAGGGCTATGGCAAGTGTTAGTTTTAGGGTTAGGTCTATTGTTAGTTTTCTGGTTAGGCTTAGGGTTACAGTTTGGGTTAAGGCTAGGGTTATCAATACAGTTAGGTGTAGGGTTGGGTAAGGTGTAGGTTTAGAGCTAGGTTTAGGGATAAGTTTTAGTTTAGGGTTAGGACTAGGTTTAGGGTTTAGAGTAAGGTATAGTTTTAAGTTTATATTTATGGTAAGGGTTAGCCTTTGAGTAAGGTTTAAGACTAAGCCTAGGGTTAGGTTTAAGGTTAGGGTTAGGGCGAGTGTTAGTGTTGGGGTTATGCTTAGGGCTAGATTTAGGCATAGAATTTGCTCTAGGTTTTGTTTTAGGTTAAGGCATAGAGTTAGGGCTATGGGTAATGTAAGAGTTAGGATTATGATTAGGGCTAGATGTAGGGTTAGGGTTTTGGCTATGTCTAGGGTTAGGGTTATGTATATGTCTAGTGTTAGGTTTAGGTTTTAGGTTAGGGTGAGGTTTAGAGATAGGTTTACTCTAAAGGCAGGGTCACTGTTCAGGTTAGAGTTAGAATTAAGTTTAAAGCCAGAATTGGGACTAGGTTCATATCTAGGGGTAGGGTTAGTCTTTGTGTTAAGTTAAGTGTTATTGTTAGGGCTAAGGCTAGGATTTTGTTTAGGTGTAGAGCTAGAGTTAAGGCTAGATTTAAGATAAGGTTTAGGTCTTGGGCTAGTGATAGGTTCTTGTTTAGGTATATGGTTACTGGTAGGGCTAGTGTTATGGTTTGGTCTAGTGTTAGGGTCAGGTTTAGACCTAGATTAGTGTTATGGTCAGAATGAGGGTCAGGATTAGGGTAATGTTTTGGGATAAGTTTCGAGCTAGAATGAGGGCTAGGGTTAGGACTATTAATATGGTGAGAGTTGTGATTAGCCTGAGGATTAGGAATAGGTCTAAGGTTACCATTAGTGTTATAGTTTTGCTTAGGTTTAGAGATAGGGTTAGAGCTAGTGTTAGGGGTAGGCTTAGGGTTAGGGTTAAAGCTAGGTGTATGGCTCAGATTAGGGCTAGTTTTTTGTGTTAGCATTAGGGCTAGGGTTAGGGTAACAGGTAATCTAAGAACCAGGGTTAAAATTAGGATTAGCTTTAGGGTTAGGGTTAGGGGTAGTTCTAGTGTTAGTGTTAGATCTAAGGTTAGGGTGATATTTAGAGCTAGAGATATTTTTAGGATAGAATTCAGGGTCAGGTTTAGTTTTACGGTTTGAGTTACAACTTGAATTAATTCTAGGTTTACTTTTAGGGTTCTGTTTGTGGTTAGCGTAATGTTTAGAGCTAGGGTGTGTGTTAGGATAAGAGTCAGGGTAAGGGTTAGTTTTAAGGTTAGGGTTAGGACTCCATTAGAGCTAGGATTAGTTCTTGTAGTAGTTCAGGGTTTGGTTTAAGTTAAGGTTTAGGGTTAGGTCTATTGCTCGGTTTTGTTTTAGTCCTAGGGTTAGGGTTAGGGCTAGTTTTACAATTAGTATTATGGTTAGGGCTAGTGTTAGAGTTAGGCTTAGACTTAGGGTTAAGTTTACATTTATAGGTAGGTTTATATCTAGGATTAGGCTAGGATTAAGGATAGGGCAAGGGCTAGGGCCATGGTTAGAGTTATGGAAAGTAATAGGGTTAGAACTAGGGTTAAGGCTAGTGTCAGAGTTCGTTAGTGATAGGGCTAAAATTAGAGTTAGGGTTTGGGATAGGTTAAATTAGGGCTAGGATTAGGGCTAGGGTTAGTGTTTAGCTTTGGTCTAGCGATAGGGATAGCATTAGATTTAAGTTTAGGGTAAAGAATTGTGTTATAGCTAGGTTTAGATATAGGGTGAGGGTTAAATTTAGGGTTCGGGCTAGGGTTGGAGTTAGGGTTATGATTAAAGCTAGATATAGGGCTAGGATGAGGTACAGTGATTGTTTTAGATTCAGGGCTAGCATTAGTGCTAGGGCTAATATCAGGTCTAGGGTTATAGTGAAAGATAGTTTTAGGGTTAGGCTTATGGGTATGTCTAGTGTAAGGGTTAGGTTTAGGATAAGGGTCAGGTTTAGAGCTCGGGGAATTATTAGGATTAGGATTTGGCTTAGGTAAGGATTTAGGATTATGGCTCAAATTAGCATTAGGGTTAGGGTTGGGGTATATTTAGGGTTTGTATTAAGGTTGAGGTTTGTTTTATGGTAATTGGTATGGTTAGCGTCAGTGATAGGGCTAGGGTTAGGCTAGGGTAAACATTAGAGTAAGGGTTATGGTTAGGGTAATTGATAGGCTTAGAACTAGAGTTATGGTTAGGAATATGCCTTGAGTTAGGGTTAGAGTTAGTTTTAGAACTAGGTGTATGGTTAGGTTTAGGGTTATGTTTAGCATAAAGGTTAGGTTTTGACCTAGGTTTACGGCTAGGTTTAGGGTTAGGGCTAAGGATAGGAATATGGTAGGTTTACGGTTAGGGTGGTGTTTAGAGCTAGGATGAGTGTTAGGATATAAGTTAGGTTCAGGTTTATTTTTAAGGTTATAATTAGGACTTGAATTAGGGCTAGGGTTAGATCTAGGTGTAGTGCTAGGGTTTGATTTAAGTTAAGGTTAGTGTTAGGCCTGCTGCTTGTGTTTGTTTTTGTGCTATTGTTAGGGATAGGGCTAGGTTTATAATTAGCTTTAGGGTTAGGGCTAGGGTTATGTTTAGGTTTAGAGTTAAGACTAGATTTAATTCTAGGATTAGGGCTAGTTTTTTGTTAGGTTTAGGGCACAAATTATAGCTAATATTAATGTCAGGTCTAGGTTTATAGTTAGTGATATTTTTAGGGTTAGGTTTATGGCTAGGTCAAATCAAAGTGTTAAGTTTAGGGAAAGGGTCAGATTAAGAGCTGGAGTATTTTTAGAGTCAGGGTCAGGCTTCGGGTTTCTGTTAGTTTAAGGTTTAGGGTTAAGGCTCAAATAGCATTAAGGTTAGAATTAGGGTTAGGGTAATGCATAGTGTGAGTTTTATAGTTAGGTTAGTTTTAAGGTAATGGATACTGTTAGGGTTTGTGATAGGTTTAGGGATAGGCCTAGAGTTAGTTTTAGGGTTATGGTTATCATTAGGGTAATTTATAGGGTTAGACCTAGGGTTAGGGCTAGGATAATGGTTCAGATTAGGGCAAGAGTTAGGGTTAGTGTCAGGGTTAGGGCAAGGGTTCCACTTAGGATTAGGTTTAGGATATGGTTTAGGGTTTGAGCTAGGATTTTTGATATGGCTAAGGTTAATTTAGGGTTTGGTCTAGGGTTATGGTCATGGTTAGTCTTACTGTTAGGGCTAGGGTTAGCATTAATTTTAGGTTAATAGGTTTAGATGTCAGATTAAAGATAGGTTTAGGTTTAGGGTAGTGTTAGGTTTAGATTTAGGATTAGGGTTAGCATTTGAGCTAACTTAGGTTTAGGGTAAGGGTTAGGTTCAGTGTTAATTCTAGGGTTAGGATTATGTTTAGGGTTAGGGTAGATTTAGCTTTAGGTCTAGTGTTGTCATTAGGGTTAAGTTTAGGTTTAGAGTAATGGGTAGGGTTTCAGGTAGGGTTAGGGCTAGGGTTAAGGTTAGGATTAGAGCTGGGGTTAGTGTTAGGGTTAGGCCTTTTGTTAGTGTTAGTGTTAGATTCATTGTAAGGGTTATTGATTGATCTAGGTTTAGGGCTAGGTAAAGGGTTAGTTTTACAGTCTGGGCTAGGGTAGGGTTAGGGTTAGATTTAGGGCTAGGGTTAGCATTAATTTTAGGGTTATGGTTAGTATAATGGATAGAATTAGAGTTAGGGTTTGGGATATGGTTACAGTTAGGATGAGGGCTAGAGTTAGGGTGGTGTTTAGCTTTTGGGCTAGGGTTATGATTAGGGTAAGGTTTAGGATTTGAGCTAGGGTTAGCAATAGAATGAGGGTTAGGGTTAGGGTTAGGGCTAGTTTTAGGGTAAGGGTTATGCTTAGGGTTAGGTTTAGGGCTGTAATTAGGGCTAGGTTTTGTGTGAGGTTTATGGTTAGTTTTAGGTATATGGGTAATGTAAGAGCTTGAGTTATGATTTTGGCTAGATTTAGAGTTCATCAGTGTTAGGGTTAGTTTTTGTGTTAGGATAAAGTTTAGAGCTAGAGATTTTGTTAGGGTAAGTGTCAGGGTCCAGGTTAGGATTAAGTTTAGGGTTAGGTCCAGAATAAGGACAAGGGTTAGGTCTAGGGGTAGAGTTAGTGTTTGGTTTAAGTTAAGGGTTATTGTTAGGGCAAAGGCTAGGGTTATGGCTATATTTAGCAATAGGTTTAGGTCTAGGTCTAGTGTTATTGTTAGGTTTAGTTTTAGGGTTAATGGTAGGGCTAGTGTTAGGTTTCAGATAAGGCTTGGTGTCATGTTTAAACATAGGTTTAGTGTTAGGGTCAGAATAAGGGTCAGGGTTAGAGTTAGTGTTTGGGTTAAATTTAGAGTTAGAATGAGGGTTAGAGTTAGGACTAGTTATAGAGTTAGGTTTTGGGGTAGGCATAGAATTAGAGCTAGTACTAGAGTAGCAATAGTGTGAGGGTTTGACTAAGTTAAGAAATAGGGTTAGAACTAGGATTAGGACTAGGGATAGGGTTAGGGTTAGGTCTAAAGTTAGGGTTGGGGTTAAAGCTAGGGTTAGGCCTTGGGTTACAGCTAGGTTTTGTGTTAGGTTTAGGTCTATGGATAATTTAAGAACTGGAATTAAATTTAGGGTCAGTTTTAGGGTTAGCTTTTGGGTGAAGTCTAGTGTTAGGTGTATGTTTAGGGATAGGTTGATGTGTAGAGCTAGGGTTAGGGTTAAGGTCACAGTCAGGGTTAGTATTAGTTTCTAGCATTAGGGTTAGGGCTCTAATTAAGGGTAGGATTAGGGCTAGGTGTAGGTTTAGTGTTCGGATTAGGTTAAAAATTAGGGTCAGTGAAATGGCTCAGTTTTTCTTGAGAGCTAGGGCTTGGGTTAGGGCTACTTTTCAAATTAATGTTAGGTCTAAAGCTAGTGTTAGGGTGTGGTTTAGGCTTAGGCTTAGGGTTAGATTTAAAGTTAGGGTGAGATCTAGGTTGAGGGCTACTGCGAACGCTTGGGCTAGGGTTAGGGCTAGGGTTTGAGTTATCATAAGGGATAAGTTTAGAACTAGGTATAGGGCTAGGGCAAGAGTTATAGATAGTCTTAGTATTAGAGTTAGATTTAGGGTTAAAATTAGGGCTTAATTAGAGCTAGGATAAGAGCAAAGTTAGTATTAAGGCTGAGAATAGGATTATGGCTAGGGATATGGTTATGGTTATGGTAAGTAATGATGTTATAGCTAGCTTTAGAACTAGGGCGTGGGTTAAAATTAGGGTTAGGTCTATGGTTAGGGTTAGATTTAGGATTAAGGATAGGCTTCGGGCTAGGATTAGGGCTAGAGTTTGTTTTAGGGTTAGGGCTTTATTAGGGCTAGAGCTAATGTCAGGTCTAGGGTTATGGTTACAGATAGTTTTAGGGTTAATATTATAATGGTTATGATTATGCTTATGGATATTGTTACGTTTAGAGTTCAGGTTAGGTTTAAGGTAATGTATAAGTATAGGGTTAGGAATATGTGTAGGGTTATCCTAGGGTTTGCATTAGGGTAAGGATTAGGATTAAAGTAATGGATAGGGTTACAGCTCAGGTTAGAGCTAGGTTTATGGTTAGGATTAAGGCTAAGGTTAGGGTTATATTTTGGGTTATGTCAGGGCTTAGGGTTAGGGATAGGATTATGGTAAGTGTTACGTCTAGAATTAGGGTTATGGTTACGGTTAAATGTAATGTTATGGCTCTGATTAGGGATAGGTTTTGTGTAAGGATTGGGCTAAGTTTAGGGCTACAGCCATTGTAAGAACTAGGGTTACAATTAGAAAAGTTTTAGGGTTAGGGTTAGGGCTAGGTCTAGGGTTAGGTTTAGGTTAAGGTTTTGAGTGATGTTTAGAGCTAGGGCTAGTGTTAGGATCAGAGTCAGGGTCAGGGTTTGTTTTAGGGTTAGGGATAGGACTCAAATTATATCTAGTTTTAGGGCTAGGTGTAGACTTAGGGTTTGGTTGATGTTAAAGGTTAGGATTAGGGCAATGGCTCGGTTGTTTTGAAGGGCTAGGGCTAGGGTAGGGCTTGTTTTAGGATTAGCATTAGTGTTAGGGCTTGTGTTCATGAGAAGTTTAGCTTAGGGTTAGGGTTAGATTTAGAGTTAGTGTAAGATATAAGATTAGGGCTAGAGCTGGTGTTAGGGCTAAGGTAAAGGCAAGTGATAGGATTATGGTAAGGGATAGGGTTAGAACTAGAAATGGGTCTAGGGCGAGAGTTACAGTTAGTCTTAGGGCTATGGTTAGGTTAGGTTTAGGACTAAACTAGGGCTAGGATTATGTCTAGTGCTTATATTAGGGTTAGACCTAGTTTAGGCTTAGGTTTTGGTTTAGGGATAGGGTTAGGTTTAGGGTAAGGAATGGGGTCAGATCTAGTTTTAGGGCAAGGTCAAAGGTTAAAATTTCAGTTAGGGCTAAGGTTATGTTTTGATTTATTAATAAGGCTAGGTTTAGGGAAAGGATGAGGGCTAGGTTTTGTTTTAGGATTATGGCAAGAATTAGGGCTAGGGCTAGTGTCAGGTCTAGGCTTACGTAAGGGATAGATTGAGGGTTAGATTTATGGCCAAGTCTGGTGTAAGTGTTCGGTTTAGGGTAAGGGTCAGGTTTAGAGTTAGGGGTATTTTTAGGGTTAGAATTAGGTTTCAGGTTTTGTTTAAGTTAGGGTTTAGGTTTAGAGCTTGAATTAGCATTAGTATTTGGTTAGGATAATGATAGGTTTGGGTTTAGGGTTCATGTTAGGTGTAGGATAATCGATAGGGTAAGAGTTAGCAAAAGGGTTAGGGTTAGGCCTAGGGTTAGCCTTAGGGTTATGGTTGTGCTTAGGGTAAGGGATAGGGTTAGGGCTAAGTTTATAGTTATTATTAATGCTAGAGTTAGGGTTAGGCCTAGGGTTAAGTTTACATTTAGCTTTAGGGTATGTTTTAGAGTTTGAGCTATGGTTAACACTAGGGCAAGTGTTAAGTTTAGGGTTTGGTCTAGGTTATAGTTACAGTTAGGGTCAAGGTCAGTGTTAAGTTTAGGGTTAGGTTTATCATTAAGTTTATGGTAGTGGATAGGGTTTGGTGTCATGTTAGGTTAAGGTTAGGGTCAGGTTTAGGTTTAAGGTTATGCTTAGGGATAGATTTAGTGTTCGGTTTAGTGTAATGGTTAGGGTTTGAGCAAGGGTTAGCTCTATGGCAAGGGTTAGGTTTAAGGTTATGTCTAGGGTTAGGGTTAGGGTAGATTTAGGATAAGGGCTAGGGTTATCATCAGGGTTAAGGTTAGGGTTAGGTTAATGGGTACAGTTAGAGCTAGGGTTAGGGCTAGGGTAATCATTAAGATTAGGGTTAGAGTTAAGATAATATGTAGGCTTGGAGCTAGGTTTAGGGATAGGGTTAAGGTGAGTATTAGGGCTAAGGTTAAGTTTAGGTTTATGTTTAGGCCATGGGTTAGTGTTAGGGTTAGGTTAAGTTTAAGGGTTAGGGATTGAGCTACTGTTTGTAGTAGGACAAGGATTAGGGTTAGAGTCAGTGTGAGGGTTATTGCTGGGGTTAGCATTAGGGTTAGGGTTATGTTTGGGGTAATGTATAGAGTTAGAGTTAGGTTTTGGCCTATGGTGATGGCTAGTTTCAGGGTTAGTGATATGGCTAGGTCTATGTTAAGGTTATGTTTTTGTTAGGATAAAGTTTAGAGCTAGGGTTTTTGTTAGGGTAAGGGTCAGTGTTCAGTTTACAGTTAGGTTTATTGTTAGGGCCAGCATTAAGACTAGGGTTTGGTCTAGGGGTAGGATTATTTTTTCCATTAGTTTAAGGGTTACTATTATGCCTAGGACTAAGTTTTTGTTTAGGGCTAGGCCTAGAGTTATCACTAGATAAAGGAATAAGTGTAGGTCCTGGTCTAGTGTTAGGGTAAGGTGTAGTTATAGGGTTACAGGTAGTGCCAATGTTAGGGTTTAGTTTAGGGTTAGGTTCAGGTTTAGACCTATAGTTAGTGTTACCATCAGAATAAGGGTCAGGGCTATGGTTAGGGTTTTGGATAGTGATAGAGCTAGATTGAGGATTAGGGTTAGGACTAGTAATAGAGTTAGTTTTTGGGTTAGGCTAAGAATTATGTTTAGAACTAGGGTAGTTTCATGGTTAGAGTTTGACTTAGGGTAAGGGATAGGGTTAGCGCTAGTCATAGGGCTAGGGATAGAGTTAGGGTTAGAGCTAGGGTTAGGGTTAGGGCTAGCGTTAGGTTTAGGGTTAGGGTTAAAGCTAGGGATAGAGCTTGGATTAGGGCTAGGCTAGGTTTTGTGTTAGCTTTAGTGCTATAGCTAATGTAAGAACTAGGGTTACAATTAGTGTCAGTTTTAGGGTTAGTGTTACATCTAGGTTTAGTGTTTGGTTAGGTTTAGGTTTAGGATTATGTTTAGGGTAATGGATAGGTTAGTGCTAGTGAATGTTTTAGGGTTAAGCCAAGTTTTATCATTAGGGTTAGGATTAAGGTTAGTGTTAGGGTAATGGATAGAGTTAGAGATAGGGTTATGGCTATGGTTATGGCTAATTTGGTGATAGGGTTAGTGTTAGGTTTCAAGTTAGTGTAAGGATTAAAGTTAGGGTATGGTTTAGGGTAAGGGTTAGGACTTGGTTTAGGTTTAGAGTTAGGGTTAAAGCTAAGGTTGGGGCTTGCATTAGGGCTAGATTTTTGGTAACATTAGGGCTAGTGTTAGGGATACAGCTAATGTAAGAACTAGGGTTATGATTAAGGCTAATTTTAGGGTTACAGTTAGGGCTAAGTCTAGTTTTATGGTTAAGTTTAAGTCCAGGTTGATGTTTTGGGATAAGGTTAGTGTTAGGTTCAGAGTCAGGGTCAGGGTTAGTTTTAGGGTTGGGGATAAGACTTGAATTAAGGGTAGACTTAGAACTAGATGCACGGTTAGGATTCGGTTTAGATTAAGATTTAGGGTTACTGCTATGGCTCCTTATGTTTTAGGGCTAAGGATAAAGTTAATGGTAGTTTTACAATTAATGTTATTGTTATTGCTAGTGATAGGGTGAATTTAGGCTTAGGGGTACATTTAGAGTTATGGTTAATTCTAGGGTAAGGGCTATGGCTAGGGTTAGGTCTAAGGTTAAGTCTAGTGTTTGGGTTATGGTAAGGGATAGGGTTAGAACTAGGAATAGAGCTAGGGCGATAGTTAGGTTTAGTCTTAAGGCTAGGGTTAGGGTTAAGTTTAGGGCCAAATTAGGACTATGTTTAAGATTAGGTTTAAGGTTAGGTTAAGGTGAAGGGATGGGGTTATAGCTAGGTTTAGGGCTAGGGCGATGATTAAAATTATGTTTAGGTCTAGGGTTAGGTTTGTGTTAGAATTAAGGCTAGATGGGGGTTAGGGTGAGGGCTAGGGTTTGTGTTTGGGTTAGGGCAAGTTTTAGGGATAGGGATAATGTCAGGTTTAGGGTTATGGCTAGGAATATTTATAGGGTTAAGTTCATGGCTATGTCTAGTGTTAGATTTAGGGTAAAGCCCACGTTAAGAGTAAGGTGTATTTTGAGGGTCAGGGTCAGGTTTCGGGTTTGTGTTAGGTTAATTATTAGGTTTAGGGCTCAAATTAGCATTAGGGTTAGAATTAGGGTTATGTTTATGGATAGGTTTAGGCTTACAATTTACATTAAGTTTAGGGTAATTGGTAGGGTTAGGGTTAGTTATAGAATTAGGTTTAGGCCTAGGGTTAGTATTTAGGTTAGGGTTATTGTTAGTGTAATGAATAGCATTAGAGCTAGGTTTAGGGCTAGGCTTTTGGATAGGATTATGGCTAGAGTTAGGGTTAGGACTAGGGCTAGGGTTAGGTTTGGGGTTAGGTTTAGGGTACAGGTTAGATTTTGAACTAGAGTTAGTGCTAGTGAGGGTTAGGTTTAGAATTATGTCTAGGGTTAGATTTATAGTTAAGTTTAGGTTTAGTGTTAGTGTTAGGGTTAGGGTTAGGGTTAAGGTTAGGGTTATGTTTAATGTATAGGGTTAGATGTTGGGTTATAGTTATGGGTAGTTTTAGGTTTAGGGTTAGTCTTAATGTTAGGGCTAATACTATCATTAGGTTTAGAGTAATGGATAGGGTTAGGTGTCAGGTTAGGATTAGGGGTAGTTTTAGGTTTAGGGTTATTGTTAGGGTTTGTTCTAGGGTTAGTGTTAGAGTAAAGTAAGGGTTTTATCTAGGGTTAAGGGTACAATGAGTGTTAGGTTTAGGGTTAGGTATAGGATTAGGTTTACAATTAGGATTAGAGCTAGGGTTATCATTAGGGTTAAGGTTCTGTTTAGGGTAACGGATAAATTTAGAAATAGTATTAGGGCTAGTTTTAACATTATTATTAGGGCTATGATTAGCATTAGGTTTAGGGATATGTTTAGGTTTCAGTTTTGGGTTTTCTCTAGGGTTAGGTCTAAGGCGAGGGTTAGGGTTAGTGTGAGGGTTAGGCTTAGGGTAAGGTATAAAGTTAGGTTAGGGCTAAGGTTATGCTTTGGGCTAGATTTAGGCCTAGGATTAGGGCTAGGTTTTGTGTTAGGTTTAGAGCTAGTTTTAGTGCTATGGTAATGTAAGGGTTATGTTTATAGTTATGGCTAGGTCTAGTGTTAGGTTTAGGTTTCAATTAGGGTCAGTTTTATAGCTAGGTTTAGTGTTAGTGTCAGGGTCTATGTTTAGATTAGGGTTAGGGTTAGGTTTAGAGGCAGAATTAGGATTGGTTAGGTCTAGAGTTAAGGTTAGTGTTTGGCTTGGGTTAATGCTTATTA
The DNA here is from genome assembly GCF_021218885.2 of Marmota monax. NCBI lineage: Eukaryota > Metazoa > Chordata > Mammalia > Rodentia > Sciuridae > Marmota > Marmota monax. Next base: position 29,443 of record NW_026694329.1, read on the forward strand.
TTTGAGCTAAGGCTAGTTTTTTGTTTAGGTCTTGGTTAAAGATATGGCTAGATTTAGGATTAGGTTTAATCTAGGACTAGTGTTAGTGTTAGGTTTAGTTATAAGGTTATGGGTAGGGCTAGTGTTATGGTTTGGTTTAGGTTCAGGGTCAGAATAAGGGTCAGGGTTAGGGTTAGAATTTGGGTTATGGTTATAACAAGAATGAGGGCTAGGGTTAGGACTAGTAATAGGGTTAGGTTTTAGGTTAGACATAGATTAGTTTTAGGACTAGGGTTAGCATTAGGGTTGGGGGTTGGCTATGGTAAAGTATAAGGTTACAGCTAGGATTTGGATTAGGGTTAGGGCTAGTGTTAGGGTTAGGGTTAGGATGAAATCTATGGTTAGGTATCAGATTTGGGCTTGGTTTGTGTTAGCATTAGGTTTAAAGTTACGGCTAATTATGATCTAGGATTATGATTAGAACTAGTTATAGTATCAGGGTTATGACCAGTTCTAGTGTTAGGTTAAGGTTTAGGTTTAGGGTGATGTTTAGAGGTAGGGTTAGTGTTAATGTCAGAGACAGGTTTAGGGGTAGTTTTAAGGTTAAGATTAGGACTCAAATCCTGGCTAGGCTTAGGGCTAGATATAAGGTTAGGGTTTTGTTTAGGTAAAAGTTTAGGGTTAGTATTATGGCTCAGTTTTGTTTTAAGGCTAAGCCTATGGTTAGGGCTAGTTTTAGGTTCAGCATTATGGTAAGGGCTAGTGTTAGTGTTAAGTTTAGGTGTAGAATTAGGTTTAGATTTACAGTTATGTTTAGATCTAGGGATAGGGCAAGGTGTAAGGTTAGGGCTAGGGTTATTCTAGGCTATGGCTAGGTAAAAGTTTACGGTAAGTGATAGGGTTAGAATTAGGGCTAAGGCTAGGGCAAGAGTTATAGTTAGTCTTAAAGCTAGGATTAGGGTTAGGTTTAGGATTAGGGCTAGGTTTAGTGTTAGGGTTAGTTCTAGGGTCAAGGTTATGGCTATGTTTAGTGTTAGGTTTAGGGTTTGGTTTAGGTTTAGGGTAAGCAATGGTGTTATAACTAGGTTTAGGTCTAGGGAAAGGGTTAGAATTAGGGTTAGGGTTATGATTAAGGCTAGGTTTTGGGCTAGTATGTGAGCTAGTGTTCGTGTAAGGGTTAAGGATAGGATTAGGGCTAGGGCTCATGTCAGGTATAGGGTTACAGTTAGAGATAGGTTTTGGCTTATGTTTTTGATTAGGCCTAGTGTAAGGGTTAGATTTAGGGTAAGAGTCAAGTTTATAGCTGTGTGTATTATTAGGGTCAGTGTTTGGTTTAGGTTAAGGTTTAGGTTTAGGGCTCGAATTTTCATTAGGGTTAGAGTTAGGGTTAGTGTAATTAATAGGCTTAGGATTAGGGTTCACGTCAGTTTTGGAGCAATCGTTAGGTTTAATGTTTGCATTAGGGTTAGGGTTAAGCCTAGGGTTAGCATTAGGGTTAGGATTATGGTTAGGGTAATGGATAGAATTAGAGCTAGGGTTAGGGCTAGGGTTATCATTAGAATTAGTGCTAGGGTTAGTGTAGTTTATATAATTAGAGCTATGGTTAGGGCTATGGTTAATGTTAGGATTAGGGCTAGTGTTAAGTTAGGATTTGGGATAGGCCTAGGGTTATGTTAAGAGTAAAGGTTAGGCTTTGAGCTTGCATTAGGTCTAAAGCGAGGCTTAGGGTCAGGTTTAGGGCTAGGGTTAAATTTAGGATTAGGGCTAGTGTTAAGTTTAGGGTTACACTTAGGGCTATGTTCAGGCCTAAAATTGGGGCTAGGTTTTGTGTTAGTTTAGGCCTAGGGTTAGGGCCATAGGTAATGTAAGAGTTAGAGTTATTATTAGGTCTCATTTTAGTGTTAGGGTTATGGCTAGTTTTAGGATTAGGTTTTGGTTTAGGGTGAACTTTAGAGCTAGGATTATGTTAGTGTCAGGGCCAGTGTTAAGGTTAGAGTTAGTGTTGGGTTTAGTACCAGAATTAGGACTAGGGATAGGTCTAGGGGTAGGGGTAGGGTTTGGGTTAGTTTAAGGGTTATTTTTCTAGCTAGGAATAGGTTGGTATTCAGGTCTAAATCTAGAGATATGGATAGATTTAGGATTGGGTTTATGTCTAGGGCTAGTGTTAGGTTTAGGTTTAATATTTGATTACCGGTAGGGCTAATGTTAGGGTTTGGATTTGAGTTAGGGTCAGGTTTATACCTGCAGTTAATGTTAGGGTCAGAATAAGTGTCAAGATTAGGGTTTGGGTTTGGGTTAGGTTTAGAGCTAGAACGAAGGTTAGGGATAGGACTAGTAATAGGGTTAGGGTTTGGCTTAGGCTAAAAATTACGTTTAGGACTAGGGTTAGCATTAGTTTTAGGGTTTAGCTTAAGGTAATGGATAGGGTAGAAGCTAAGGTTAGATCTAGGGTTAGGTTATGGATTAGGGTTATTTTTACAGTTAGGGTTAAAACTAGGGTTAGCGCTAGGATAAGGGACAGGTTTTGGGTTAGGGTGGGGTTAGTGTTAGGCCTTCAACTAATGTATAAACCAGGGTTATGATTAGGGCTACTTTTTGGGTAAGTGTTATGGCTAGATCAAGTGTTAGGGTTAGGGTTACCTTAACATTAGCATGATGTTTGGAGCTGGGGTTAGTGTTAGGTCAGGGTCAGTGTTCAGGTTATAGTTAGGGTTAAGGTTAAAACCAAAATTATCACTAGAGTTAGGTCTCGGGGTAGGGTTAATTTTTGTGTTACATTTAGGTTTATAATTAGGGCTAGGGCTAGGTTTTTGGTTAGGTCTAGGGATAGAGATATGGCTAGAGTTAGGATTAGGTTTAGGTCTAGGGCTAGTGTTAGGGTCAGGTTTAGATTTAGGTTCATTTCTAGTGGTAGTGTTAGGGTTTGGTTTATGGTTAGGGTCAGGTTTAGACATACAATTACCATTAGGGTCAAAATAAGTGTCAGGGTTAAGTTTAGAGTTTGGGTTATGGTTAGAGCTAGAATGAGGGCTAGGGTTAAGACTAGTAATAGGGTGAGGGTTTCGGTGAGGGCTAGGGTTAGGACTAGTAATAGGGTGAGGGTTTGGGTTAGGCTAAGGATTAGGGTTAGGCCTAGGGTTAGCATTAGAGTTAGGGTTAGCTTAGGGTAAGTGATAGGATTAGAGATAAGATTAGGGCTATGTTTAGGCTTAGGGCAAGGGCTAGTGTAAGGTTTAGGTTAGAGTTAAAGTAGGGTTTGGTATTGCATTAAGTCTAGGTTTTGGTTAGAATTATGGCTAGTTTTAGAGTTATGGCCAGTGTATGGACTAGGGTTACAATTTGGGCTATTTATAGTGTTAGGTTAGGACTAGGTCTAGTGGTAGGGTTAGGTATAACGTTTAGAGCTAGGGTTAGTTTTAGGGTCAAATTCAAGTTCAGAGTAGTTTTAGAATTAGGGTTTGGACTCAAATTAAGGCTAGGGTTTGGGCTAGGTGTAGAGTTAGTTTTATTTTAGGTGAAGTTTTAAAGTTCAGACTATGGCTCAGTTTTGTTTTAGGGCTAGGGCTATTGTTATGGCTAGTTTTAGGCTTAATGTTAGGTTTAAGGCTAGTGTTAGGTTTAGGTTTAGGCTTATGTTTCAAGTTATATTTAGATTTAGAATTAAATCTAGGGTTAGGTCTAGGGCTAAGGATAGGGCTACAGTGAGGTCTTGGATCATTGCTAGGATTAGGGTTATGGTAAGAGATAGGTTTAGAACTAGGAATAGGGCTACAGTGAGAGTGAGAGTCTCATGGCTAAGCTTAAAGTTTGGTTAGGTATAGGGCTTAACTAGGGCTAGGATTAGGGCTAGGTTTATGGTTATGTTTAGGCCTAGGATTAATTTTAGGCTTAGGGTTAGGTTTAGTGAACACAATGGGGTTAGAGCTAGGGATAGGGCTAGGGTGAATGTTAGAATTAGGGTTAGGACTAGGGTTTCATTAGAGTTATAATTAAGGCTAGGTTTAAGGCTAGGATGAGGGCTAGGGTTTCTGTTAGGGTTAGGGATAGGATTAGTGTTAGGGCAAATGTCAGATCTAGGGTTATGGTTAGGGATAGTTTTAGGGTTAGGTTTATGGCTATGTTTACTGTGAGTGTTAGGTTTTGTGTAAAGGTCAAGTTTAGAGCTAGGTGTGTTATTAGGGTCAGTGTCAGGTTTAGGGTTTTTTTTAGGTTAGGGTTTAGGGTTAGGGCTCAAATTAGCATTAGGGTTTGGTTACGGTATTGATATGGTTTTGTTTAGGGTTCAGGTTAGATTTAGCATAATGGAGAGGGATAGGGTTAGGCATAGGGTTAGATTTAGCCCTAGGGTTAGAATTATAATTAGGGTTATGTTTAGGGTAATTGATAGTGTTAGAGCTAAATTTAGGGCTAGGATTATGGATAGGATTAGTGCTAGGGTTAGGATTAGGTTTATGGTTTTGGTTTGTGTTAAGGTTAGGGCTAGAATTATGGCTAGGGCAAATGTCATGTCTAGGGTTATGGTTAGGTATAGTTTTAGGGTTAGGTTTATTGCTTGGTCTAGTATAAGGGTTAGGTTTAAGGGTAGGGTCAGGGTTAAAGCTATGTATATTATCACAGGAAGGGTTAGAGTTACAGTTTGTGTTAGGTTAAGGTTTAGGGTTACGACTTGAATTAGCATTGTGTTAGGGTTAGGGTAATGATAGGGTTAGGTTTAGGGTTCAGGTTAGGTTTAGGTTAATGAAATAGATTAGGGTTAGGGATAAGTTTAGGGTTATGCCAAGGGTTACCATTAGAGTTATGGTTATGTTTAGGGTAATGGATAGGTTTAGAGCTAGTGATAAGGCTAGGGTTATGGTTAGAATTCTGGCTAGTGTTAGTTTAACGTTTAGGGCTGGGTTCTGGGTTAGGGTTAGGTTTAGGGTTAGGATTATAGCTAGGGTTAAGGCTTGGATTAGGGCTTGTTTTAGGGTTAGGGTTAGGGCTAGATCAGTTAGGTTTAGTTTTAGGATGATATTTAGAGCAAGGGTTATTGTTAGGGTCAGTGTCAGAGTCAGGGATAATTTAGGGTTAGAGTTAGAACTCGAATTAGGCTAAAGTTAGTACTAGGTGTATTGTTAGGTTTTTGTTTAGGTTAAGGGTTAGGGATATAGGTTGGTTTTGTTTAAGGACTAGGGCTACGGTTACAGCTAGATTATGGATTAACATCAGGGTTATGGCTAGTGTTAAGTTGAGGTATAGGATTAGGGTTAGTGTTAGATTTAGAGTTAGAGTTAGATCTAGTGTTAGGGCTAGGGCTATGGCTAGGGTTAGGGTGAGGGTTAGGGTTATGGTAATGAATATGGTTAGAACAAGGGATATGGCAAGGGTGAGAATTAGAGTTAGTCATAGTAGTAGTCTTAGGTTTAGGGTTAGGGTTAGGGCTAGTGTTAGGGCTAAATTAAGGCTAGGATTAGGACTAGCGTTAGTGTTAGGTTTAGTGCTAAATTAGGGATAGTAGTAAAGCTAGGGTTAATGTTAGGTTTAGACCATGAGGTGGGGCTAGAGTTTGGATTAGCATTGGTGTTAAGGTTATGTTTAGGGGAATGAGTGGAGTTATAGCTAGCTTTAGGACTAGGGTGAGTGTTAGAATTAGGATTAGGCCTAGGGTTGTGGTTCAGTTTAGGATTAAGTCTAGGTTTAGGGGTAAGTTAAGGGCTAGGGTTTCTCTTAGGGTTATGGCTAGGACCAAGTCTAGGGCTAATATCAGGTCTAGGCTTAAGGTTAAAATAGTTTTAGGGTTTGGTTATTGCTAGTTCTAGTGTAAGAGTTTGGTTTAGATTAAAGATCAGTTTTAGGACTGGGGTTATTAGTAGGGTCAGGGTCAGGATAAGGGTTAGCATTTTGTTAAGCTAAAGGTTTAAGATTACCTACTGCCATACTAGTGAATGCTGCATTATGTATATAGGGTAAAAATGGGAGTCATAATCCACTTGAATCAAATGTATGAAATATGATATGTCAAGAACTTTGTAATGTTTTGAACAACTAATAAAATAAATAAATAAATAAATAAATAAATAAATTTACCCAAATGGTAAAAATAAATAAATAAAGGTTTAAGATTAGAGCTCGAATTAGCATTAGGTTTAGGTTTAGGGGTAGCATAAAGGATAGGGTTTAGTTTAGGTTTCAGTTAAGGTTTAGGGTAATGGATGTGTTAGGTTTAGCAATTGGGTTAGGTTTAGTATTAGGGTTAGGGTTATGTTTAATGTAATGGATAGGTTTAGAACTAGGGTTAGGGCTAGGTTATGGTTTGGATTAAGTCTATGATTTTGGCTAGGTTTAGGTGAAAGGTTAATAATCTTGAGAACTGTTTGCTAATCTTGTTCCCAGAATGTGCTGTCCCCAACTGCCGGTTGCAGGCAAACCGCCCACTCGCCCTGACCCGTCAATGAACTTCCCTCCCTGCCCTCTCCAAGGAAAGTATATAAGCTCTGCTTAAGCTGTTCTCAGGGCTCTTTGCTCTATTCAAGTGAGCTCTGAGCCCCAGCATGCTGAACCCCAATAAACCCTTTGCTGTTGCATGAGACAGTCTCTTGGTGGTCTCTTCCTCCGACGCTCGCCTGACCTTTACATAGGGATAGGCCTAGGGTGTGATTTGGGGTAAGTTTTAGGGTTAGGGTAAGTGTTAGGTTTAGGGATAGTGTTATGTTTAGGTTAAGGTAAGGGTCAGTGTTTGAGCTGGGTTAGGGCTAGAGTGAGGTCTAGGTTTAGGTCTAGGTTTACCTTTACGGTTAGAGTTAGGTTTAGTGTTAGAGACAGTGTTTTAATTAAGGTTAGGGTTACGGTTAGGGTAATGGATTTGGTTAGGGCTAAAGTTCAGGCTAGGTTTAATGTTAGGATTAGGGCTAGGGTTAGGGTTATGGTTTAGGATAGAGCTAGGGTTATGCTTAGTGTAAAGCTTAGGCTTTGAGCTAGGGTTCGGTCTAAGGTGAGGCTTAGGTTAGGGCTAGGTTTAGGGTGAGGTTTAGGCTGAGGGTTATGCTTAGAGCTAAGTTTAAGCCTAGGATAAGGCCTAGGTTTTGAGTTAGGTTTAGGGCTTGGGTTAGGACTATGGGTAATGTAACAGCTAGGGTTATGTTTAGGGCTAGTTTTAGGGTTAGTGTTATGGCTAGCTCTATTGTGAGGTCTAGGTTTTGGGTTAGTGTCAGGTTTAAAGCTAGGTTCAGTGTTAGAATCAGGGTCAGTTTTTGGGACAGTGTTAGGGTTAGGGTTAAATCCAGAATTAGGACTAGGTTTAGGTCTAGATTTAGTGTAAGTGTTTAGGTTAATGGTTACTGTTAGGGCTAGTGCTACATTTTTTTTTAAGTCTAGGTTTAGAGTTAGAGCTGTATTTAGGATTAGCTTTGGGTCTAGTTCTACTGTTATGCTTAGGTATAGGTATAGGGTTACCAGTAGGGCTAGTGTTAGGGTTTGGTTTAGCGTTAGGTTTAGGTTTAGACCAAAGGTTATGGTTAGGGTCTGATGAGGATCAGAGTTAAGATTAGAGGTAGAATGATGGCTAGGGTTAAGACTAGTATTTTGGTTAGAGTTTAAGTTAGGCTAAGGATTAGGATTAGGACTAGGATTAGCATTTGGTTTAGGGTTTGACTTAGTGTAAGGGATAGAGCTAGAGTTAGGTTTAGGGCTAGTGAAAGGGTTAGGGATTAGACCTAGTATTAGGGTAAAACTAGGGTTAGGGCTCGGAATAGGTGTAGAATTTGTGTTATGGTTAGGGCTTCGGTTAGGACAATGAGTATTGTACGATCTAGGGGTATGATTAAGGCTATATTTACGGTAAGGTTAAGGCTAGATATAGTGTTATGGTTAATTTAATGTTAGGGTAATGTTTAGAGATAGGATTTGTGTCAGGGTCAGTTTCAGAGTCAGGGTTAGTTTTAGAGTTAGTTTTAGTGTTAATTGTAGGGTTAGAGTTTGATTTAGATTAAGGGTTAAGATTAGGGCTATGGCTTGGTTTTGGTTTATGGCTAGGGCTAGGAAGAGGGCACGTTTTAGGATTAGCATTATGGTTAGGGGAAGTGTTAGGGTTTTGTTTAGGCTTATTGTTACACTTAAATTTAGAGTTAGGTTTAGATTTAGATTTAGGCTTAGATCTAGCATTAGGATTAACGCTAAGGATAGAACTAGGGCTAAGGCCAGGGCAAGAGTTAGAGTTAGTCTTATGGCTAGGTATAGGGTTAGAATAGGATTGAATAAAGGCTAGGATTAGCACTAGGCTTTGTGTTAGGCCTAGGTTTTGGGCGAGGGTTAATGTTATGTTTAGGGTTATGGTTAGGTTTTGGGTACAGGATGAGGTGATAGGTAGGTTTAGGCCTAGGGTGAGGAATGGAATTAGGGTTAGGGCTCGAGATATGGTTCAGGTTAGGATTAAGCCTAGGTTTAGTGCTAGGATTATGGCTAGGGCTAATTTCAGGTCCAGTGTTATGGTTAAAAATAGTTTTAGTGTTAGGTTTATGGCTATGTCTAGTGTAAGGGTTAGGTTTAGGGTTAGTGTCAGGTTTAGAATTAAGGGTAGTCTTAGGGTCAGGGTAGCAATTAGTGTTTTGGATAAGTTCATGCTTAAGGTTAGGGCTCCAATTAGCATTAGAGTTAGGATTAGGGTAAAGATAGTGTTAGGTTTAGGTTTCAGGTTAGGTTTAGTGTAATGTATACGGTTTGGATTATGGATATGATTAGGTTTAACCCCAGGTTTAGCATTAGGGTTAGGATTATGGTTAGGGTAATGGATAGGGTTAGAGATAGGGGTATGGCTAGGGTTATTGTTACGATTATTGATAGGGTTAGGCTTAGGGTTAGGGTTAGGGTTAAATCTAGGGTTGCGTCTAGGATTATAGTTACGATTAGTTATAAGGTTAGGGTTTGGGGTAAATTTAGATATAGTGCTAGGAATAAGGCTTGGTTTTGGGTTAAGTTAAGGCTAGGTTTAGGGTAACGACTAATATAAATACCAGGGTTGCGATTAGGGCTAATTTTTATGTTAGGGCTAGGTCTATTGTTAGGTTTAGGTATAAGGTTAGGATGATGTTTTGATCGAGGGTTAGTGTTAAGGTCAAAGTCAAGGTCAGGGTTAGTTTTAGGGTTTGGCTTAACACTCGAATTAGGGCTAGAGTTATGGCTAAGTGTAGGGTTAGGGATTGGTTTATATTAAGAGTTAGGGTTAGGTCTATGCCTTGGTTTTGTTTTAGGGCTAGGGTTAGTGGTAGTTTTAGGATTAGCCTTAGGGTTAGGGCTAGGGTTAGGTTTAGGTTTAGGCTTAGGGTTATGGTTAGATTAAGAGTTAGGGTTAGATCTAGGATTGTTGCTAGGGCTATGAATAGGGCTAGTGTTAGATCTATGGTTTGGGCTAGGATTAGGGTTCCAGTAAACTATAGGGTTAGAACTAGGGTTAGGACTAATTTGAGAGTTAGAATTAGTCTTTGAGCTAGAGTTAGGTTTAAGGTTAGGCATAGGGCTAAATTAGGTCTAAGATTAGGGCTAGGGTTATAGTGAAATCTAAAACCTAGCCTGAAACCTAACCTAATACTATCTTTAACCCTAATCCTAAATCTAAAGATAGGCCTAGGGTTATGGTTAGGGTTATAATTAAGGCTATATTTAGGGCTAGGGTTTGTGCTAGGTTTAGGGCTAGTATCATGGCTAGGGCTAATATCAGGTCTAGCATTATGCTTAGGAATAGTTTTAGGGTTAGTTTTATGGCTAGGTTTAGTTTAAGGGTTAGGTATAGGGTAAGAGTGAGGTTTAGAGCTAGGGGTCAGTTTCAGTGTTTGGGTTTGATTTAGGTTTGAGTTTAGGTTTAGGGCTCAAATTAGAATTGGGGTTAGGATTAGGGTAATGATTGGATTAGGTCTAGGGTTCAGGGTAGGGTTAGGGTAACTGATAAGTTTGGGGATAGTGATATGTTTAGGGTTAGGCCTGGGGTTAGTGTTAAGGTATGGTTTATGTTTAGGGTAATTATACAGTTATACTTATGTTTAAGGCTAGGTTTATGGTTAGGATTAGGTCTTGATTTAGGGTTAGGGTGAGAGTTAGAACTAGGGTTTGTTTAAGGTTATGTTTAGTGTAAGGGTTATGTTCTGAGCTATGGTTAGGGCTAGGCTGATAGTTATGTTCAGGATAAGGTCTAGGGATAAGATTATGGTAGGTTTTGGGTTAAGTTACGGGTATGATTAGACGTAGGTTTAGTGGTAGGGTCAATAAAAGGGTCAGTGTTAGTGTTAGGGTTTTGGATAGTGTTAGATCTAGAATGAGGACAAGGGTAAGGGCTATTAATATGCTTAGTGTTTTGGTTAGCCTAAGGATTAGGGATAGAACTAGGTTTACCCTTAGGTTTCAGGTTTTGCTTAGTGTAAGGGATTGGTTTAGAGCTAGGTTTAGGGCTATGGTTATGGTTAGAGTTAGGGTTAAAACTAGGTTTAGGGCTCAGATTAGGCCTAGGTTTTGTGTTAGGGTTAGGGCTAGAATTAGGGCAATGGCTAATGTAAGAACTAGGGTTACCATTAGGGTTAGTTTTAGTGTTAGGACATGGGTTAGGTTTAGTGTTTGTGTTAGGTTTAAGGTTAGGGTAATATTTATAGCTAGCATTCATGTTAGGATAGGAATCAGGGTAAAGCTTAATTTTAGGGTTAGAGTTAGCACTCAAATTAAGGCTATTCTTACTGTTAGGGTTCAGTTTAAGGTGAGGGGTGTATAGAGCTAGGGTGAGTTTTAGGATATGAGTTAGGGTCAGGGTTGTTTTTAAGGTTAGTGTTAGGACTCAAACTAGGGCTAGGGTTAGGTCTGGTAGTAGTGTTAGGGTTTGGTTTAAGTTAAGTTTTAGGGTTAAAGCTAACACTAGGTTTTGTTTTAGTCCTAGTGTTAGGTTTAGGGCTAGTGTTAGTGTTAGACTTAGGCTTAGTGTTAGGGTTAAATTTGGAATTAGGGTTAGATCTAGGTTTAGGGCTAGAACTAAGTATAGGGCAAGGGTTATGGCTAGGTTTAGTGTTATGGTAAGGGATAGGGTTAGAATAAGAGATAAGGCTAAGGAGAGAGTTAGTCTTAGGGCTAGGGTTAGGGTTAAGTTTAGGGATAGGGCTAAATTAGGGCTAGGATTAGGGCTAAGTTTAGTGTTTAGTTAAAGCCTAGGGTTAGGTTTGGGGTTAAGGTTAGGGTTAGGGGGTAGAATTAGAGTTTAGAATTTACGTTTCATGTTAGGAAAATGTTTGGGGTAAGGGATGGCTTTATAGATAGGTTTAGAGGTAGGGTGAGTGTTATAATTAGGGTTAGGGATGTGGTTAGGGTTAGGGTTATGATTAAGTATAGGTTTATGGCTAGGACTAGGGCTAGGGTTTTTTGTTTTGTTTTAGGGTTTGGGCTAGGATTGGTGCTCAGGCTTATTTCAGGTCCAAAATTATGGTTAAAGATAGTTTTAGGATTGGGATTATGAGTATGTCAAGGGTAAGGGTTAGGTTTAGGGTTAGAGTCAGGTTTAGAGCTAGGGGTATTATTAGGGTCAAGTGTGGGGTAGGATTTGGGGTAGGTTTAGGTTTAAAGTTAGGGCTCAAATTAGCATTAGAGTTAGATTTAGGGTTTCTGTAATGAATAGAGTTAGAAATCAGTTTAGGGCTAGGGTTATGCTTATGATTAGGGCTATGTTTTGGGTTAAGTTAGTGCTAGGATTAGGGTTACAGCTAATGTAAGTACTAGGGTATGATTATGACTAATTTAATTGTTTTAGGGCTAGGATTACTGTTAGGTTTAGGTTTAGGGTTAGGGTGATGTTTAGATCTTGGGTTAGTGTTATGGTGAGAGTAAGGGTTAGGGTTAGTTTTAGGGTTTGGCTTAAAATTCGAATTAGGGCTGCAGTTAGGGCTAGGTTTAGGGTTAGGTATTGTTTTAGGTTAAGGGTTAGGGTTAGAGCTTTGACTCAGTTTGGGTTTAGGGCTTGGGTTATGGTTAGTGAAATTTTTAGGATTAGTGTTAGGGTTATGGCTAGTCTTAGATTTAGGCTTAGGCTTCTGTTTAGGGTTAAATTTAGTGTTAGGTTTGTATCTAAGGTTAGTGCTAGGGCTAAAGATAGGGCAAGGATTAGGACTAGGATTTGTGATAGGGTTAGGTTTATTGGAAGGTATAGGTTAGAATGAGTGATAGGGCCAATGTGAGAGTTATTGATATTCTTAGGGCTAGTGTTAGGGTTAGGTTTAGGGATAGGGCTAAATTATGGCTAAGGTTAGTGTTAGGGCTAGGGTTAGCTCTAGTTTTAGAATTAGTATCAGGTTTAGGGCTAGTTTTAGGCTTAGGCATCGAGTTAGGTTTAGATTTAAAGTTAGGTTTCAATCTAGTGTTAAAGCTAGGGCTAAGGATAGGGCAATTGTGACAAAAAGGATTAGGGTTAGAGTTAGGGTTACGTTTAGGGGAAGGGATGTGACTTTGGCTAGGTTTAGGGCTAGGGCAAGGGTTAGTATTAGGCTTAGGGCTTATTTAGGGTTAGGGTTATGATTAAGGCTAGCTTTCTGGCTAGGATGAGGTTATGGTTTGTGTTAGGGTTAGGGAGAGTATTAGGGCCAGGGCTAATGCCAGATCGAGGATTATATTTAGGGCTATATTCAGTGTTGGGTTTATGACTTGGTCTAGTGTAAGAATTAGGTTTAGGGTAAGATACAAGTTTATATCTAGGGTTATTTTTAGGGTAAGGTTCAGGGTTAGGGGTTGGGTTAGGTTAGAGTTTATGTTTAGGGTAATGACAGGGTTAGTTTTAGGGTTTAGGTTTGGTTTAGTGTAATGGATAGGTTAGGGTTAGGCCTAGGGTTAGCTTAAGGGTTAGGGTTATTATTAAGATAATGGATAAGTTTAGACCTAAGGTTAGGGCTAGGGTTATGTATAAGATTCGGGCTAGTTTTGGGTTAGGGTTAGGTTTAACCTTAGGGTTAAAGCTAGGTTTAGGACTCAGTTTAAGGTAGGTTTTGTGTTAGGTTGGGGCTAGGTTTAAGGCTATGGCAAATGTATGAAGTAGGGTTATGATTAGCGGTAGTTATAGGATTAAGGTTAGGGCTATGTCTAGTGTTAGGTTGAGGTTTACAGTGATGATGATGTTTAGAGCCAGGGTTAGTGTTATGGTAGAGTCAGGGTCAGGGTTAGTTTTGGGGTTAGGGTTAGGACTAGAATTAGGGATATGGTTAGGGCTAGGTGTAGAGTTAGGTTTTGGTTTAGGTTAAGGTTTAGGGTTATGGCTATGGCTTGGTTTTTATTTTTAGAGCTAGGGCTAGTGTTAGGGCTAGTTTTAGGATTAGCATTAGCGTTAGGGCTAGTGTTAGATTTAGGTTTAGTCTTAGGGTTAGGGTTAGATGATGTCTAGAGCCAGGGTTAGTGTTAGGGTAGAGTCAGGGTCAGGGTTAGTTTTTGGGTTAGGGTTAGGACTAGAATTAGGGATATGGTTAGGGCTAGAGTTAGGTTTTGGTTTACGTTAAGGTTTAGGGTTATGGCTTTGGCTCGTTTTTGTTGTTGTTGTTGTTGTTTAGGGTTAGGGCTAGTGTTAGGGCTAGTTTTAGGATTAGTTTTAGGATTGTTGTTTTTTAGGATTAGTGTTAGCGTTAGGGCTAGTGTTAGATTTAGGTTTTGGCTTAGGGTTAGGGTTAGATTTAGCGTTAAGGTTAGATTTAGGGTTATGGTCATGGCTATGAATACGGCTAGTGTTAGACCAAGGGTTAGGGATAGGATTAGGGTTCTAGTAAGGGATAGGGTTAGAACTAGAGTTAAGGTTAGTGTGAGAGTTACAGTTAGTCTTTGGGCTAGGGTTAGGGTTAGGGTAAGAAATAGGGATAAATAAGGGCTAAGATTAGTACTAGGATTAGTTTTAGGCTCAGGCCTAGTGTTTGGTTAGTGATAAAATTAAGGCTATATTTAGGGCTAGGATAAGGGCTAGGGTTTGTTTTAGGGTTAGGGCTAGGATTATGGCTAGGGTTAATATCAGGTCTAAGGTTAAGGTTAAAAATAGTTTTAGGCTTAGGGTTATGGCTAGGTCTAGTGTAAGGGTTAGGTAGGGTAAGAGTCAGATTTATATCTAGGGGAATTATTAGGGTCACGGTCAGTGTTAGGGTTTATGTTTGAGGTTAGATTGGGGCTCGAATTAGCATTAGTGTTAGGGTTAGCATAATGATTGGGTTAGGTTTAGGGTTCAGGGTAGGTTTAGGGTAATTGATAGGTTTGGGGAAAGTGATAGGTTTAGGGTTAAGCCTAGGGTTAGCATTATGGTAAGGGTTATGTTTAGGGTAATGGATAGAGTAAGAGTTAAGGTTAGGGCTATGGTTATGCTTAGGATTAAGTCATGTGTTAGGGTTAAGTTGAGGTTAGAACTAGGATTAGGTTTAGGGTTATGTTTAGTGTAAGGTTTATGTTCTAAGCTATGGCCAGGACTAGGCTGAGAGTTTAGTTCAGAGTTAGGTCTAGGCATTGGATTATGATAAATTTGTGGTTAGGGTTGGGGTTAGGGTTGGGGTTAGGGCTAGACCTAGGTTTAGTGTTAAGTTCAGAATAAGGGTCAGGGTTAGGGTTAGGGTTTGGGATAGTGTTGGAGCTAATATGAAGGCTAGGGTTAGGAGTATTAATAGGGATAGGGTTTAGTTATTCTAAGGACTATCTAAGTAAACTAAGTTTTACTTTTAGGTTTAAGGTTTCACTTATGGTAAGGGATTGATTTAGATCTAGGGTTAAAGCTATAGTTAGGGTTAGAATTAGAGTTAAAACTAGGTTTAGGGCTCGGTTTAGGGCCAGTTTTTGTGTTAGGTTTAGGGCTAGGATTAGGGTAACAGCTAATGTAAGAACTAGGGTTACCATTAGGGTTAGTTTTAGGTTAGGGTTAGGGGTAGTTTGAATGCTAGGGTTAGGTTTAATGTTAGGGTGATATTTATAGCTACGATTCTTGTTAGGATAAGAGTCAGGGTCTGGGTTAGTTTTAGGGTTAGTGTTAAGACTCAAATTACTGCTATTGTTAATGTTCGTGTTTGGTTTGAGTTTAGGGTGCTGTTTAGAGCTCTGGTGAGTGTAGGATATGAGTCACGGTCAGGATTAGTTTTAAGGTGAGGCTTAGGACTCAAATTAAGTCTAGGTTAAGGTCTAGGTATAGTGTTAGTTTTTGGTTTAAGTTAAGGTTTAGGGGTACGGCTATTGCTCAGTTTTGGTTTATTGCTAGGATTAGGGTTAGGGCTAGTTTTACGATTATCATTAGGGTTAGAGATAGTGTTCGTTTTAGGCTTAAGCTTAGGTTTAAGTTTAGATTTAGAATTAGGGTTAAGGCTGGGACTAACTTTAAGGCAAGTGTTAGGGCTAGTGTTAGGTTTACCATAGCAGATAGGGATAGGACTAGTGATAGGGATAGGGCTAGGGTAAGAGTTAGAGTTAGTTAGGATAGGATTAGAAATAGAGCTAAATTAGGGCTAGGATTCGGGCTAGGTTTTGTGTTTAGCTTAAGCCTAGGGTTAGGGTTAGGATTAGGTTTAAATTTAGGGTAAGGGATGACATTATAGCTAGATTTAGATGTAGGGTGTGGGTTAGAATTAGGGTTAGGCCTAGGGCTAGATTTAGAGTTATGATTAAGGCTAGGTTTAGGGCTAGGATGAGGACTAGGTGTGATTTTAGTTTTAGGACTAGGATTAGGGCTAGGGCAAATTTCAGGTCCAGAATTATGGTTAAAGATAGTTTTAGGGTTGGGTTTATTGGTATTTCTAGGCTAAGGGTTAGGTGTTAGGTTATTGTCAAGTTTAGAGCTAAGGGTATTATAAGTTTCAAGGTCTGGGTTAGGGTTTGGGATAGGTTAAAGTTTCAAGTTTGGCTTGAATTAATTTTAGAATAAGGGTTAGGGTAATGATAGTGTTATGTGTAGTATTCAGATTAGGTTTAGGGTAATGGAAGGGTTAGGATTCAAGATAGGGTTAGGTTTATGCTTAGGTTATCATTATGGTTAGGGTTATGGTTATGGTAATAGATAGATTTAGAGATCAGTTTAAGGCTAGCATTATGGTTACAATTAGGTCTAGTGTTAGGTGTAGGTTAGGTTTAAAGCTAGGGTTACGGCTTGGATTAGGGCTTGGTTTTGGGTTATGTTAGGGCTAGGGATAGGGTTACAGCTAATGCAATTACTAGGTTTACAATTAGGGCTAGTTTTAGGGTTTTAGTGCTGGCTTTAGTTTTAGGGTTAGGTTAACAGTTACAGTCATGTTTAGAGCTAGAAGTGTTAGGGTCAGTGTCATGTTCAGGGTTAGTTTTAGACTTAGGCTTCCAACTAGAATTAGGGCTAGGGTTAGGTCTAGGTGTAAGGTTAGGTTTTGGTTTAGGTTAATGGTTAGTGTTAGAGCTATGGCTCTGTTTTGTTTTAGAGATAAGGCTAGCATTAGGGCTCATTTAGGATTAGTGTTATGGTTTGGGCTAGTTTTAGTGTTAGGCTTAGGCTTTGGGTTTGGGCTAGATTTACAGTTACGTTTTGCCTAAGGTTATTGTAGGGATGATAGGGAAATTGTTAGCACTAGGGTTAGGGCCAGAGTTAGGGTTACTCTAAGGGATAGGGTTAGAACAAGTGATAGGGCTAGTGTGAGAGTTAGAGTTAGTCTTAGGGCTAGGTTTGGGTTTAGGTTTATTGATAAGGCTAAATTACAGCTAGGATTATGTTAGGGCTAGAGTTAGGGCTGGTTTTAGGATTAGGCTTAGGCATCAAGTTAGGGTTAGATTTAGAGTTAAGTTTTGATGGAGGGTTAGTGTTAGGGCTAAGGATAATCCAAGGGTTACTACTAGGGTTAGGGTTAGATTTAGGGTTTAGTTTAGAGTAAGGGATGTGGTTATAGCTAGTTTTAGGGCAGGGGTGAGGGTTAGTATTAGGGATATGATTAAGGTTATGATTAAGTTAGAACTAAGGTTAGGATTAGGGTTATGATTAAGGGAATGTTTAGGGCTACAAGGTGGACTAGGATTAGGCTTAGAGATAGTATTAGGGCTATGGCTAATGTCATGTCTATGGTTGCAGTTAGGGATAGATTTAGTGTTACATTTATGATGCAGTGTAATGGTTAGGTTTTTGGTTAAGGTCTGGTTTAGATATAGGGTGGAATCAAGGTCAGGATTAGGATTTGGGTTGTTAGTGTTTAGGACTCAAATTAGTGTTAGATTTTGGGTAAGGGTAATGGAAGGGTTAGATTTAGGGTTTAGGTTTGGTTTAGTGTAATTTATAGGGTTAGGGTTAGGCCTAGGGTTATCATAAGGGTTAGGGTTATCATTTGGGTAGTGGATAGGGTTAGTCCTAAGGTTAGGGCTAGGGTTATGTATAGGATTAGGGCTAGTGTTTGGGTTAGGGTTATGTTTAAGTTTAGGGTTAAAGCTAGGTTTAGGACTCAGATTAAGGCTAGGTTTGGGGTTAGGTTAGGGCTAGTGTTAAGGCTACCGCTAATGAATGAAGTAGGTTTATGATGACTGCTGGTTATAGGGTTAGAGGTAGGTCTAGGTCTAGTGTTAAGGTTAGGTTTATGGTGATGATTATGTTTAGAGCCTGGGTTAGTGTTAGGGTCAGAGTCAGGGTCAGGGTTATTTTTCAGGGTAGGGTTAGACTATGATTAAGGATAGGATTAGGGTTAGGTGTACGGTTAGGTTTTGGTTTAGGTTAAGGGTTAAGGTTAGGGCCATGACTCAGTTTAATTTTAGAGCTAGGGGTAGGGATAGGGCTAGTTTTATGATTAGTCTTAGGGATAGGGCTAGGGTAAGTGTGAGATTTAGGCTTAGGTTAAAGGTTAGGGATAGGAGTAGAGTTATGGCTAGATTTAGTCTTAGAATTAGGGTTAAATTATATTTAGGTTGAGATCTAGGCTTTGAGATGGGGCTAAATATAGGGCTATGGTAGGGCTACGTTTAGGGCTAGGTATATGGTGATGGTAAGGGATAGATTTAGAACTAGGTATAGAGCTAGTGTTAGAGTTAGAGTTAGTCTTAGGTCTAGGATTATGGTTAGGTATAGGGCTAAATTAGGACTTGGATGAGGGCTAGGATTAGTGTTACTTTTAGGCCTAGGTTTAAGGCTAGGGTTAGTATTAGGTTTAGGCCTAGGGTTAGGTTTAGGGTAAGGGAAGGGAATATACCTAGTTTTAAGACTAGGGTGAGATTTATGATTAAGGTTAGGGTTAACATTACAGTTAGGGTTATGATTAAGGCAAGGTTCATAGCTAGGATGTTGGCTAACTTTTGTATTAGAGTTAGGGCTAGGATTAGAGCTAGGGCTAATGTCAGGTCTAGGGTATGGTTAGGGATAGTTTTAGGGTTAGTTTTATGGCTAGATCTATTTTAAAGTTTAGGTTTCTTGCTAGGGTCAGCTTACAGCTATGGGTATTATTAGAGTCAGGGTCAAGTTTACCATTAGGGTTAGCTTAAGGTTTAGGTTTAGGGTTCAAATTAGTCTTATGTTTAGTGATCGGGTAATGACACAGTTAGGTTTAGGGTTCAGGTTAGGTGTAGGTTAATGGATAGGTTTAAGGCTAGTGCTAGGATTAGGGTCCCACCTAGGTTTAGCCTAAAGATTATAGTTATCTTAGGGTGATGAATAGAGTTATAGCTAGGGTTACGGGCTAGTGTTATGGTTAGGATTAGGTCTAGGATTAGGCTTCAGGTTATTGGTAGTGCTAGGGTTATTGTTAGGGTTAGCTTTAGGTGTAAAGCTAAGGTAGGGCTTGCATTAGGGATAGGTTATGTGATAGGTTAGGGCTATGGCTAATGTAAGAACTAGTGTAATGATTAAGACTAGTTTTAAGGTTAATGTTAGGGCTAAGTGTAGTTTTAGGGTTAGGTTTAAGGTTAAGGTGATGTTTAAAGCTAGGTTTAGTGCTTGGATATGAGTCAGGGTCATGCTTAGGTTTAGGGCAAGGGTTAGGATTAAAATTAGGTCTAGGGTTAGGGCTGGTGTAGGGTTAGGGTTTGGTCTAGGGTAAGGGTTAGTGTTAGGGGTATGGCTTGGTTTTGTTTTAGGGCAAGTGCTAGGGTTAGGGCTAATTTTAGGATTAGCATTAGGGTTAGAGCTAGTTTCAGCGTTATGCTGAGGCATCAGGTTAGGGTTAGTTTTAGAGACAGGTTTCAATCTAGAGTTAGTGCTAGGGCTAAGGATAGTGCAAGGGTTATGAGTAGGGTTAGCGTTATGGTAAGGGATAGGGTTACAAGTAGGGATAGGTCTTGTTTGAGAATTATAGTTAGTTTTAATTCTAGGGTTCATGTCGGGGTTAGGAATAGGGCTATATTAGGGCTAGTATTCGGGCTAGGTTTAATATTACGGTTAAGGCTAGACTTAGGGATATGATTAAGGCTAAGACTAGGGTTAGGTTTAGAAGAAGGGTTAGGGTTTAAGCTACATTTAGGGCTAGGGGAAGTGTTAGGTTTAGTTTTAGGTCTAGGGTAGGGTTATGGTTATGGTTATGGTTAGGGTTGGGGTTAAGGCTAGGGTTTTCATTATGGTTAGGGTTAGATTTAGAGTAATGTATTGGATTAGATGTAAGATAAGTTTTATGGTAAAGTTTAGGTTATGGTTAAATTTAGGATTAGGGATAGGTTTAGTTTTGATTCATGGGAGGTTTAGGGTTAAGTTTCTGGCAAGGGTTAGGTTAAGGGTTAGGTTTATGATTAGGGTTAGAAATAGGGTTAAGTTTAGGGCTAGGGTTATTATTAGGGTTAGGATTAAGGTTAGAATAATGTTAGGGTTAGAGCTAGGGTTAGTACTAGGGTTAAGGTTAGAATTAAAGCTAGTGTTAGGTTTATGTTTACGATTAGGGCTAGGGTTACGTTTAGGTTAACATTTAGTGTTAGGACAATGGCTCGGTTTTGTTTAAGAGATAAGGCAAGGCTTATGGCTACTTTTAGGATTAGCGATAGTATTAGGTTGAGTATTAGGCTTAGGATTAGGGTCAAATGGAGAGTTATTGTTAGATCCAGGGCAGAGTAGGGCTACGGTTAGGGATAAGTTTAGGGCTTGTGTTAGGTTTATTGTAATGGATAGGGTTAGAACTAGAAATAGTGCTAGGTGGGGAGTTAAAGTTAGTCTTAGGCCAAGGTTATTGTTAGGGTTAGGGTTAGGGCTAAATTTGGGCTAGGATTAATGCTAGGGTTAGTGTTAAGGTTAGGCCTATGGTTAGGGCTACTAGTGTTAGGGTTAGTGATAGGGTTAGGGGAAAGGATGTGGTTATACCAAAGTTCAGGTCTAGGGTGAGTGTTAAAATTAGAGATAGGGCTAGAGATAGTGTTTGGGTTAGGATTGAGACTAGGTATAGGCCTAAGTTGAGGACTTGTGTTTATGTTATGGTTAGGGCTAGGATTAGGGTTGGGGCTAATGTCAGGTCTAGGTTTATGGTTATGGTTAGTTTTAGGGTTACATTATGGCTAGGTCTAGTGTAAGGGTTAGTTTTAGGTTGAGGGTCAGGTATAAAGCTAGGTGTATAATTAGGGTCAGGGTTCGAGTAGAGTTTGGTTTAGGTTAAGATTTAAGGTTAAGGCTTGTATTAGCGTTAGAGATAAGGTCAGGGTTCCAGTTAGGGTAATTAATAGGGTTAGGTTCAGGGTTCAGGTTAGGTTTACACTAATGAATATGGTTTGTGTTAGCCATAGTGTTAGTGTTAGGCCTAGGGTTAGCATTTGGGTTAGGCTTATCTTTAGGGTAATGGATAGGGTTAGAGCTAAGGTGAGGGCTAGGGTTAAGGTTAGGCCTAGGGTTAGAATTAGGACTAGGGTTAGGGTTAGAACTATGGTACTTGTCAGGGTTAGGTTTGGGGTAAGTGTAAGCATTTGAACTAGGATTAGGGCTAGCATGAGGGTTAGGGTTAGAGTCATGGCTAGTGTTATGGTTAGGGTTAGGTTTATGTTTAGATTTCGGTCAGAGTTTGAGCTAGAATTAGGGTTATGGCAAGGTTTAGGGTTACGTCTAGGCTTCCTGTAAGGGTTACAATAAGGGCTAGGTTTAGGGCTAGGATAAGGGCTACATTTGTGTGAGATTTATGGCTAGCATTAGGGCTATGTGTAATGTAAGAGTAGGGATATTTTTATGGCTAGTTTTAGGGTTAGGGTTATAGATAAGTCTAGGTTCCAGTTACATTTTGGGTTAGGATATGATTTAGACCTAGGGTTTGTTTTAGGGTAATGGTCATTGATTGGGTTAGGGTTAGGTTTAGGGTGAGGGCCATACATAGGACAAGCATTGGGTCTAGGGATAGAGTTAGTATTTACGTTAGGTTAATGGTTATTGTTAGGGCTAGTGCTAGGTTTTTTCTTAGGGCTACAGCTAGATTTATGACTCTATTTAGAATTAGGTTTGGTCTAGTACTAGTGTTACTCTTAGGTTTAGGTATAGGTTTACCAGTAGAGGTAGGGTTAGGGTTTGCTTTAGGGTTACTGTCAGGTTTAGTCCTAGGGTTAGTGTTAGGTTCAGAATAAAGGTCAGGGTTAGAGTTAGAGTTAGAGCTCGAATGAGGGCTAGGTTTAGACTAGTAATAGAGATAAGGTTTGAAGTAGGCTAAGGATTATGGTTAGGACTAGGGTAGCATTAGGGTGAGGGTTTGGCTTAGGGTAAGGGATAGGGTTAGAGATAGAGTTAGGGTTGGGTTAGGGTTAGGGTTATGTTTAGTGTTATAACTAGGTTTAGGCCTCGGAATAGGGCAAGGATTTGTGTTAGCAATAGGGCTACAGTTAATAAAAGATCTAGGATTCCAATTAGGTCTAGTTCTAGGGTTAACATTAGGGCAATTTTTAGAGCTAGGATTACTGTTAGGGTCCGAGTAAGGATCAGAGTTACTTCTAGGGTTAGGGTTAGGACTCAAATTAAGGCTACATTTAGGGCTAGCTGTAGGGTTAGCATTTGGTTTAGGTTAAGGTTTAGGGTTAGGGTTATGGCTCAATTTTGTTTTAGGGCTAGGTTAAGGTTAGAGCTATTTTTCCAATTATCATTAGGGTTAGGACTAGTGTTATCGTGAGCTTTAGGCTTAAGGTTGGGGTTAGATCCAGGTTTAGGTCTAGAGTGAAGGTTAGTGCTACGGTTGTGTTAGATATAGGGATAGGGTTTGGGTTATGGTAACAGATAGGTTTAGAACTAGGGATAGGGATAGGGCAAGAGTTAGAATTAGTCTTAGAGTTAGGGATAGTGTTAGGTTTAGGGTTAGGGCTAAATTAGGGTAGATTAGAGCTATGGTTAGTTGTAGGTTTAGGGCTAGGGTTAGGGTTAGCATTAGGGTTAGGGTAATGTATGATGTTACAGCTACATTTAGGGCTAGGGCAAAGCATAAAATTAGGGTTAGGGCTATGGTTAATGTAAGGGTTAGGATTAAGTCTAGGCTTAGTGATAGGATTAGGGGTAGGATTTGTGTTATGTTTGGGACTAGGATTAGGGATAGGGCTAATGTCATGTCTAGGGTTATGGTTAGGGATAGTTTTAGGCTAAGGATTATGGCCAGGTCTATTGTAAGTGTTAGGTTAAAGGTTAGGGTCAGGTTTACAGCTAGGGGTATTATTGAGGTCAGAGTCAGTGTTAGGGTATGTGTTAGGTTAAGGATTAGGCTTAGGGCTCAAATTAGCATTAGGGTTAGTGTTAGGGTTAGGGTAATGGATACGGTTAAGTTTTAGATCAAGGTATTTAGACTAATGGACAGGTTTAGGGTTAGGGTTAGGGTTATCTTTAGGCCTAGGGATAGAATTTGGTTAGGGTTATTTTTAGGGTAATAGATTGGATTAGAGGTACAGTTAGGACTAGGGTTATGGTTAGGTTAGTGCTATGGTTAGGGTTAGGTCTAGGGTTTGAATTTGGTTAGGGTTATGGTTAGGTTAATGGATAAGATTAGAGCTAGGCCTAAGGCTAGTATTATTGTTAGGATTAGGGCTATGGTTTGGGTTAGATTTTGGGTTAGGACAAAGTTTCGGTTTATGGTTAGATTTAGGTTAAGTATTAGGGCTAGGTTTAGGGTTAGGGCTAGGGTTAAACTAGGGTTAGTGCTCTGATTAGGTATAGGTTTTAATTTAGGTTAGTGCTATTTAGGAGAGAGCTAATGTTAGAACTAGGGTTATGACTAGGACTAGTGTTAAGTTTAGCATTATATCTAAATCTAGTGTGTAGATGAGGTTTAGTTTGAGGGTGATGATTAGAGATAGGGTTAGTGTTACCATCAGAGAAAGGATCAGTGTTACTGACTAGAGTTAGGGATAGACTCGAAAAAATGGCTAGGTTTAAGGCTAGGTGTAGGGTTAGGGTTTGTGTAAGAGTTAGGGTAAGAATTAGGGATACGTCTAATATCAGGTCTATAATTATGGTTTGGTTAGGGTTAGCGTTAGGGCATTGTCACAGTTTTGTTTTTGAGCTAGGGCTTCATTTAGGATTAGTGATAGTGTTAGCACTAGTGGTATGGTGAGGTTTAGGCTTAGATTAATTGTTATGTTTAGATCTAGGTTTAGGGCTATGGCTATGTTTAGGGCTAAGGTTAGGGGTAGTTCTAGGGTTATTAACAGATAGAGTTTGAACTAGAAATAGGGCTAGGGCTAGAGTTAGAGTTAATCTTAGGGCTAGGGTTAGGATTAGGTTTAGGGTTAGGGATAAATTAAGGCTAGATTTAGGGCTAGGGTTAGTTTTAGGGTTAGCCCTATGGTTAGTGTTTTCGTTAGGGGAAGGGATGAGGTTATAGGTAAAATTTAGGGCTAGGGTGAGGGTTAGAATTAGGGTTAGAGCTAGGGTTAGGATTCAGGCTATGTTTAGTGCTAGGATGAGGGTTTTTGTTAGGGCTAGGGCTAGGATTAGTGATAGGGCTTATGTCAGATCTAGATTTATGGTTAGTGTTAGTTTAGGGTTAGGTTAGGGCTACTTCTAGTGTAAGGGTTAGGCTTAGGTAAGAGGTTTAAAGCTAGGCGTATTTTTTAGTTTCAGGGTCTGGTAAGGGTTTATTTAGGTTAAGTTTTAGGTTAAGGATTTAATCAGTTTTAGGGTTAGGGTTATGGATAGGGTAATGGATAGGATTAGGTTTAGGGTGCAAGTTAGATTTAGAGTAATGTATAGGGTTAGTGTTAGCGATAGGGTTAGTGTTACATCTAGGGTCAGCATATGATTTAAGCTCATCTTTAGGGTAATGGATAGTGTTAGAGCTAAGGTTAGAGCTAGGGATAAAGTTTCAATTAGAGCTAGGGTTAGGGTTAGGCCTAGGGTTAGTGTCAGGCATAGTTTTATGTAAGTATTAGCATTTGAGCTAGGGTTAGGTATTGAGCGAGGGTTAGGGTTAGAGTCAGTGCTAGGATTAGGGTTAGGGTTATATTTAGGGTAAGGGTTAGAGTTTGAGCTAAGTTTAGGGCTAAGGCGAGTTTAGGATTTGGCTTAGGTCTAGGATTATGGTTAGGGTTACGATTAGGGCTAGGTTTAGGGCTAGGATAAGGGCTAGGTTTTGTGTGAGGTTTAGAGCTAACATTAGGGCTATGGGAAATATAACATTTAGGAATATGTCTATGCCTAGTTTTAGGGTCAGAGTTATGGATATGTCTAGTGTTAGGGTTAGATTTTGGGTTAGGATAAGGTTTAGAGCTAGAGGTTGTTTAGGGTTAAGGGTATTGTTCAGCATAGGGTTAGGTTTAGGGTGAGTGCCAGAATTACGACTAGCATTGGATCTGGGGATAGGGTTAGTCTTTAACTTAGGTTAATGGTTATTGTTAGGGCTAGTGCTAGGTTTTTGTTTAGGGTTAGAGCTACATTTATGACGATATTTAGGATTAGGATTCATCTAGTGCTAGTGTTACTGTTAGGTTTAAGTATAGGTTTACCGGTATGGGAAGTGTTAGGTTTCAGTTTAGTGTTAGGGTCAGGTTTAGACCTAGGTTTAGTGTTAGGGTCAGTATAAGGGTCAGGGTTAGGGTTCGTTTTAGAGCTAGAATGAGTGCTAGAATAGGACTAGTAATAGAGTTAGGGTTTTGGGTAGGTGAAGGATTAATTTTAGTACTATGGTAGCATTAGTGTTAGGGTTTGATTAGCCAAAAGTATAGGGTTTATGGTAGTGTTAGGGTTAGATTTAGGGCTAGGGTTAGGGTTAGGTTTAGAGTTAAAAAACAGGTTTAGGTCTCAGATTCAGGATAGGATT
Source organism: Marmota monax (assembly GCF_021218885.2). Classification (NCBI taxonomy): domain Eukaryota; kingdom Metazoa; phylum Chordata; class Mammalia; order Rodentia; family Sciuridae; genus Marmota; species Marmota monax. The sequence continues at coordinate 54,540 of NW_026694329.1, forward strand.
TGTGTTATCATTAGGGCTACAGCTAATGAAAGAACTAGGTTTCTGTTTAGGATTAATTCTAGGGTTAGTGTTAGGGCAATGTTTAGAGCTAAGGCTAGTGTTAGGGGCCGAGTTAGTGTCAGGGTTATTTCTAGGGTTAGATTTAGGACTCAAATTAGGGCTAGGTTTAGGACTAGGTGTAGCTTTAGTGTTTGGTTTAGGTTAAGGGTTAGTGTTATGGCTCGGTTTTGTTTTAGGTTTAGGGTTGATTTAGGGCTAGTTTTCCAATTAGCATAAGGATTTGGGCTAGTTTTAGTGTGAGGTTTTATACTCAATTTTAGTTTTAGATCCAGGTTTAAGCCTTGGGCAAAGGTTAGGGCTACGTATGTGGCTCAAGATAGGCCTAGCTTTTGGGTAATGTTAAGGGATAGGTTTAGAACTAGGGATAAGTCTAGGGCGAGAGTTAGAGTTAGATTTAGGAATAGGGATAGGGTTAGGTTTACTGTTAGGGCTAAATTAGGGTTAGGAATAGTGCTAGGTTTAGTGTTAGATTTAGGCCTAATTTTAGGGCTAGGGTTAGAGTTAGCATTAGGGTTCGGGTAAGGTATGATATTACAGCTATGTTTAGTGCTAGGACAAGGGATAAAATTTGGGTTAGGGATAGGGTTAAAATTAGGTTTAGGATTAAGGCTGGGCTTAGAACTAGGATTACGTCTAGGGATAGGGATAATATCAAGTCTCAGGCTAAGGTTAGGCTAGGGTTAGGGATAGGGCTATGGCTCATTTTTGTTTTACAACTAGGCCTATGTTTAGGGCTAGTTTTATGATTACTGGTTGTGTTAGGGCTAGTAGTATTGTGAAGTTTAGGCTTAGATTTATTTTTATGGTTAGATCTAGGTTTAGGGCTATGGTTAGGGTTAAGGCTAAGGTTAGGGCTAGTGTTAGGGTTATGGTCACGGATAAGGTTAAAACTAAAAATAGGGCTATGTCAAGAGTTCAATTAGTCTTTGGGCTAGGGTTAGGGGTAGATTTAGGGTTAGGGCTAAATTAGGGCTAGGGTTAGTTTAAGGGTTATGCCTAGGGTTAGGGTTAGTGTTAGTGTTAGGGTTAGGATTAGATTTAGGGTAAGGGATAGGGTTAGAGCTAGCTTTAGACTATGGTGAGGGTTAGAATTAGAAGTTGGACTAAGGTTAGGGTTTGGGTTAGGATTAAGTCTAGCTTTAGGGTTAAGCTGAGGGTTTGTGTTAGGGATAGAACTAGGATTAGGTCTAGGGCTAATGTCATGTCTAGATTCATGGTTATTATTAGTTTTAGTGTTAGGTTATGGCTAGTCTAGTATAAGAATTAGGTTTAGGATAGGGGCAGGTTTAGCGCTAGGTGTATTATTAGTGTCGGGGTTCGGGTAGAGTTTGGTTTAGGCAAAGATTTAGGGTTAATGCTTGAATTAACAGTGGGTTAGAGTTAGGGTTAGGTTAATGTATAGAACAGGGTTTATGGCTCCTGTTAGGTTTAGAGTAATGGATAGGGTTAGTGTTTGCAATAGGATTATCGTTAGGCCTAGGGATAGCATTTGAGTTAGGCTTATCTAAGTGTAATGGATAGGGTTAGAACTAAGGTTAGGGCTATGCTTAAGGTTAGGTTTAGGGTTAGGGTAGGGTTAAGCCTAGGGTTAATGTTAGGGTTATGTTTAGGGTAAGTGTAGGCATTTGACCTAGGGTTAGGCATAGGGCGAGGGTTAGGGTTTGATTCAAGGCTAGGGTTATGTTTAGAATAAGGATTAGAGTTTTAGCTAGTGTTAGGGCTCGGACGAGCATTAGCATTAGGGTTATATCTAAGGTTATGGTTAGAGTTATGATTAGGGCTAGGATTAGGGCTAGGATAAGACTACGTTTTGTGTGATGTTTAGGGCTAACATTAGGGCTATGGGTAATGTAAGAGCTAGGGATATTTTTATGGTTAGTGTTAGGGTCAGGGTTATGGAGAAGTCTAGTGTTAAGGTTAGGTTTTGATTTAGGATAAAGTTTTGAGCTAGGTTTTCTATTAGATTAAGGGTCATCGTTGGTTAGGGTTAGTTTTATATTTAGGGCCACAATTAGGACTAGGGTTTGGTATAGTGATAGGTTTAGTCTTTAAGTTGGGTTAAGGGTTATTGTTAGGGCTAGTGCTAGGTTTTGTTTAGGGCTAAGGCTAGATTTATGACTCTATTTAGGATTAGGTTTGGTCTAGTCCTAGTGTTAACATTAGGTTTAAGTATAGTTTTACAGGTAGGGGTAGTGTCAGGGTTCGCTTTAGGGTTAGGGTCAGGTTTAGATCTAGTGTTAGTGTTTGGGTCAGAATAAGGGAAAAGATTAGGATTAGGGTTAAATCTAGAATGAGAGTTAGGTTTAGGACTAGTAATAGAGTTAGGGTTTGGGGTAGGCTAAGGATTAAGTTTAGGACAAGAATAGCATTAGGGAGAGGGTTTGGCTTGGGGTTAGGAATGAACTAGAGGTACGGTTAGGGTTAGGGTTACAGTCAGGGCTCGGATTAGGGCTAGAATTTGTGTTAGCATTAGGGTTATGGATAAAGAAAAAACTAGTTTTCTGATTACGGCTAGTTCTTGGGTTAATATTATGGCAATGTTTAGAGCTATGTGTATTGTTAGGGTCCAACACAGGGTCAAGGTCATATCTATGGTTAGAGTTAGGACCTAAAATAGGGCTAAGTTTAGGGATAGGTGTAAGGTTTGTGTTTGGTTTAGATTAATGGTTAAGGTTAGGATTATGGCTTGTTTCTGTTTTAGGGGTAGGGTAGGGTTAGGGCTAGTTTTCCAATTAGAATTAGGTTTAGGGCAAGTGTTAGGGTGAGATTTGGCCTTAAGTTTAGAGTTTACAACCAGGTTTAGGGCTAGGGTGATGGTTAGAGTTAGGGTTGGGGCTAGGGCTAGGGCTAGGTTTTGGGTTATGGTAAGGGATATGTTTTGAAATTTGGATAGGCCTAGGGCGAGAGTTAGAGTTAGTCTGAGGACTAGGGATAGGATTAGGTTTAGATTTAGGTTTATATCAGGGTTAGGATTAGCCCTATGGTTAGTGTTAGGTTTTGGCCTACAGTTAGGGCTAGGGTTAGCATTAGCATTAGGGTTAGGGTATGGTATGATGTTACAGCTACATTTTGGGCTAGGGCATGGGATAAAATTAGGATTAGGGCTCCAGTTAAGGATAGGACTAGGATTAAGGCTAGGTTTAGGGCTAGGATTAGGGGTATGATTTGTGTTAGGTTGGAGCTAGGATTAGGTCTAGGGCTAATGTCAGTTCTACAGTTATGGTTAGGGATAGTTTTAGGTTTAGGTTTATGGCCAGGTCTATTGTAATCTTTACGTTGAGTATTAGGGTCAGGTTTACAACTAGGTGTATTATTAGCATCAGAGTCAGAGTTAGAGTATGGGTTAGGTTAAGGTTTAGGGTTAGGGCTAAAATCAGCATTAGGGTTAGGGTAATGAATATGGTTAGGTTTCAGGTTCAGGTTAGGTTTAGTATAATGGACAGGGTTAGGGTAAGGCATAGGGTTAGAGTTAGGCCCAGGGATATAATTTTGTTAGATATGGAAGAATAGGATTAGAGCTACAGTTAGGAATATGATTATGGTTAGGTTAGGGTTAAGACTAGGTGAAGGGTTAGGATTTGTGTTAGAGTTAGGGTAAGAATTATGGATAGGGCTAATATCAGGTCTAGGGTTACGTTTAGGTTATGGTTAGGGTTGGGGCTATGGCTAAGTTTTGTTTTAGAGCTAGGGATAGGGTTAGGGCTAGTTTTTGGATTAGCAATAGTGTTAGGGCTAGTAGTAAGGTGTGGTTAAATCTTGTATTAATTGTTATGGTTAGATCTAGGTTTAGGGCTAGGGCTATGGATAGGGATAAAGTTAAGGCTAGTGTTACGGTTATGATAACAGATTGGGTTAGAACTAGAAATAGGGCTAGGGCGAGAGTTAAAGTTAGTCTTAGGGCTAGGGTTAGGGTTAGGTTTATGGTTAAGGCTAAATTAGGTCATGGATTAGCTCTAGGTTTAGTGTTAGGGTTAGGGCCAGGGTTAGGGTTAGTGTTAGTGTTAGAAATAGGGTTAGGTTTAGGGAATGGGATGGGGTTATAGCTAGGTTTAGGGATAGGGCGAGAGTAGAATTAGGGTTAGGGCTAGATTAGTGTTTGGGTTATTTTTTTCAGTTTTTTTTTTAAGTTTTATTGTTGGTTGTTCAAAACATTACATAGTTCTTGACATATCATATTTCACACTTTGATTGAAGTGGGTTATGAACTCCCATTTTTACCCCATATAGAGATTGCAGCATCTCATTGGCTACACATCCACTGATTTACATATTACCATACTAGTGTCTGTTGTATTCTTCTGCCTTTCCTATCCTCTACTATCCCCCCTCCCCTCCCCTCCCCTCCCCTCTTCTCTCTCTACACCATCTACTGTAATTAAATTCTCCCCCTACTTTTTCCCTTTCCCCTCACTTCCTCTTGAATGTAATTTTGTATAACCATGAGGGTCTCTTTCCATTTCCATGCAATTTCCCTTCTCTCTCCCTTTCCCTCCCACCTCTCATCCCTGTTTAATGTTAATCTTCTTCTCATGTTCTTCCTCCCTACTCTGTTCTTAGTTACTCTCCTTATATCAAAGAAGACATTTGGCATTTGTTTTTTAGGGATTGGCTAGCTTCACTTAGCATAATCTGCTCTAATGCCATCCATTTCCCTGCAAATTCCATGATTTTGTCATTTTTTAATGCAGAGTAATACTCCATTGTGTACAAATGCCACATTTTTTTATCCATTCGTCTATAGAAGGGCATCTAGGTTGGTTCCACAGTCTAGCTATTGTGAATTGTGCTGCTGTGAACATCGATGTAGCAGTGTCCCTGTACTATGCACTTTTTAGGTCTTTAGGGAATAGACCGAGAAGGGCAATAGCTGGGTCAAATGGTGGTTCCATTCCCAGCTTTCCAAGAAATCTCCATACTGCTTTCCAAATTGGCCTCACCAATTTGCAGTCCCACCAGCAATGTACAAGTGTACCCTTTTCCCCACATCCTCACCAGCACTTGTTGTTGTTTGACTTCATAATGGCTGCCAATCTTACTGGAGTGAGATGGCATCTTAGGGTGGTTTTGATTTGCATTTCTCTGACTGCTAGAGATGGTGAGCATTTTTTCATGTACTTGTTGATTGATTATATGTCCTCTGAAAATTGTCTGTTCAGGTCCTTGGCCCATTTGTTGATTGGGTTATTGGTTTTCTTATTGTTAATTTTTTTGAGTTCTTTGTATACTCTGGATATTAGGGCTCTATCTGAAGTGTGAGGAGTAAAGATTTGTTCCCAGGGTGTAGGCTCCCTATTTACCTCTCTTATTGTTTCTTTTGCTAAGAAAAAACTTTTTAGTTTGAGTAAGTCCCATTTGTTGATTCTAGTTATTAACTCTTGTGCTATGGGTGTCCTATTGAGGAATTTGGAGCCTGACCCCACAGTATGTAGATCATAGCCAACATTTTCTTCTGTCAGATGCCATGTCTCTGATTTTATATCAAACTCCTTGATCCATTTTGAGTTAACTTTTGTGCATGGCAAGAGAAAGGGATTCAGTTTCATTTTGTTGCATATGGATTTTCAGTTTTCCCAGCACCATTTGTTGAAGATGCTATCCTTCCTCCATTTCATGCTTTTAGCCCCTTTATCAAATATAAGATAGTTGTAGTTTTGTGGATTGGTTTCTGTGTCCTCTATTCTGTACCATTGGTCCACCTGCCTGTTTTGGTACCAGTACCATGCTGTTTTTGTTACTATTGCTCTGCAGTATAGTTTGAGATCTGGTATCGCTATACCGCATGATTCACACTTCCTGCTTAGAACTGATTTTGCTATTCTGGGTCTTTTATTTTTCCATATGAATTTCATGATTGCTTTCTCTATTTCTACAAGAAATGCCGTTGGGATTTTGATTGGCATTGCATTAAACCTATAGAGAACTTTTGGTAATATCGCCATTTTGATGATGTTAGTTCTGCCTATCCATGAACAGGGTATATTTTTCCATCTTCTAAGATCTTCTTCTATTTCTCTCTTTAGGGTTCTGTAGTTTTCATTGTATAAGTCTTTCACCTCTTTTGTTAGGTTGATTCCCAAGTATTTTATTTTTTTTGAAGATATTGTGAATAGAGTGGTTGTCCTCATTTCCATTTCAGAAGATTTGTCCCTGATATACAGGAATGCATTTGATTTATGTGTGTTGATTTTATATCCTGCCACTTTGCTGAATTCATTTATTAGCTCTAATAGTTTCTTTGTAGACCCTTTTGGGTCTGCTAGGTATAGAATCATGTCACCTGCAAATAGTGATAATTTAAGTTCTTCTTTTCCTATTTTTATGCCTTTAATTTCTTTCGTCTAATTGCTCTGGACAGTGTTTCGAGAACTATGTTGAACAGAAGTGGTGAGAGAGGGCATCCCTATCTTGTTCCAGATTTTAGAGGGAATGCCTTGAAATTTTCTCCGTTCAGAATGATGCTAGACTGAGGCTTAGCATAGATAGCTTTTACAATATTGAGGTATGTTCCTGTTATCCCTAGTTTTTCTAGAGTTTTGAACATAAAGGGATGCTGTACTTTGTCGAATGCTTTTTCTGCATCTATCAAGATGATCATATGGTTCTTATTTTTAAGTCTATTAATGTGGTGAATAACATTTATTGATTTCTGTATATTGAACCAGCCTTGCATCCCAGGGATGAATCCTACTTGATCATGGTGCACAATTTTTTTGATATGTTTTTGTATCTGATTCGCCAGAATTTTATTGAGGATTTTTGCATCTAGGTTCATTAGAGATATTGGTCTGTAGTTTTCTTTCTTTGAAGTGTCTTTTTCTGGTTTAGGAATCAGGGTGATGTTGGCCTCGTAGAATGAATTTGGAAGTTCTCCCTCTTTTTCTATTTCCTGAAATAGCTTGAAAAGTATTGGTATTGGTTCTTCTTTAAAGGTTTTGTAAAACTCTGCTGTATACCCATCTGGTCCTGGGCTTTTCTTAGTTGGTAGTCTTTTGATGGCTTCTTCTATTTCCTCAATTGATATTGGTCTGTTTAGGTTGTCTATATCCTCCTGACTCAATCTGGGCAGATCATATGACTTAAGATATTTATTGATGCCTTCACTATTTAAGTATAAGTATTCAAAATAATTTTTAATTATCTTCTGTATTTCTGAAGTGTCTGTTGTGATATTGCATTTTTCATCCCGTATGCTAGTAATTTGAGTTCTCTCTCTTCTTCTCTTCGTTAGCATGGCTAAGGATGTGTCGATCTTATTTATTTTTTCAAAGAACCAACTTTTAGTTTTGTCAACTTTTTCAATTGTTTCTTTTGTTTCGATTTCATTAATTTCAGCTCTGATTTTAATTATTTCTTGCCTTCTACTTATTTTGCTGTTGTTTTGCTCTTCTTTTTCTAGGATTTTAAGATGAAGTGTGAGATCATTTATTTGTTGTTTTTTTTCTTTTTTTTAAGGAATGAACTCCAGGCAATAAATTTTCCTCTTAGAACTGCTTTCATTGTGTCCCATAGATTCCGATATGTTGTGTCTGTGTTTTCATTTATCTCTAAGAATTTTTTTAATTTCCTCCTTGATGTCTTCTGTAACCCATTGATCATTCAGTAACCTATTGTTCATTCTCCAAGTGATGCATGATTTTTCCTTCCTTCTTTTATCGTTAATTTCCAGTTTCATTCCATTATGATCAGATAAGATGCATGGTATTAACTCTACTCCTTTATAATGTCTAAGATTTGCCCTGTGACATAATATATGATCTATTTTTGAGAAGGATCCATGTGATGCTGAGAAAGAAGTATAACTTTTTGATGTTGGGTGGTATATTCTATATATGTCAATTAAGTCTAGGTTATTAATTGTATTATTGAGTTCTATAGTTTCCTTATTCAACTTTTGTTTGGAAGATCTGTCCAGTGGTGAGAGAGGTGTGTTGAAGTCTCCCATAATTATTGTATGGTGGTCTATTAGACTCTTGAATTTGAGAAGAGATTGTTTGATGAACATAGCTGCACCATTGTTTGGGGCATATATATTTATGATTGCTATGTTATGTTGGTGTATGGTTCCCTTGAGCAGTATGTAATGTCCCTCTTTATCCCTTTTGATTAACTTGGGCTTGAAATCTATTTTATTTGATATGAGTATGGACACTCCTGCTTGTTTCCAAAGTCCATATGAGTGATATGATTTTTCCCAACCTTTCACTTTCAGTCTGTGTATGTCTTTTCCTATCAAATGCGTCTCCTGTAGGCAGCATATTCTTGGATCTTTTTTGTTTTGTGATCCATTCTACTAGCCTGTGTCTCTTAATTGGTGAGTTTAAGCCATTAACATTTAGGGTTATTATTGAGATATGGGTTGTTCTTCCAGCCATATTTGTTTATTTATATTACTTAACATGGTTTGTTTTTCCTCTTTGATTATTTTTTCCCTTTACTGTACTACCTCCCACTGTTGATTTTCATTGTTATTTTCCATTTCCTCTTCCTGTAATGTTTTGCTGAGGATATTTTGAAGAGATGGTTTTCTAGCTGCAAATTCTTTTAACTTTTGTTTATCGTGGAAGGTTTTAATTTCATCTTCCATCCTGAAGCTTAATTTTGCTGGATACACAATTCTTGGTTGGAACCCATTTTCTTTCAGCATTTGAAATATGTTGTTTCAGGATCTTCTAGCTTTCAGAGTCTGTGTTGAAAGATAAGCTGTTATCCTGATTGGTTTACCCCTAAATGTAATCTGCTTCCTTTCTCTTGTAGCTTTTAAAATTCTCTCCTTATTCTGTAGGTTGGGCATCTTCATTATAATGTGTCTAGGTGTGGATCTCTTATGATTTTGCACATTCAGCATCCTGTAGGCTTCTAGGATTTGGGATTCTGTCTCATTCTTCAAGTCTGGGAAGTTTTCTCATATTATTTCATTGAACAGATTGCTCATTCCTTTGGTTTGGACCTCTATACCTTCCTGTATCCCAATGACTCTTAAGTTTGGTCTCTTTATGTTATCCCATATTTCTTGAATGTTCTGCTCATGGTTTCTTAACAGTCTTGCTGAGCTGTCTATGTTCTTTTCAAGTTGAAATACTTTGTCTTCATTGTCTGATGTTCTATCTTCTAAGTGTTCTACTCTGCTGGTAGTATTCTCATTTGAGTTTTTAATTTGGTTTATTGCTTCCTGCATTTCTAGGATTTCTGTTTGTTTGTTTTTTATAACCTCTATCTCCCTGTATAGTTGATCTTTTGCTTCTTGGATTTGTTTATGTAATTCATTGTCAAAGTGATCTTTCATTGTCTGATTTTGCTGTCTAATGTCTTCCTTGAGACTCCAGATCATCTGAAGCATGTAAATCCTGAATTCTTTATCTGACATTCCATCTGCTGCAGATATTACCTCTTCTAAAGTTGAGTTGACCTGCATTGCTTGTGGTCCTTTCTTTCCTTGCCTTTTCATACTTCTAATGTTTCTTTCTGCTTGGTGAAACTGTTGTGTTATTGAATTTCCCCCCTATATATTTATATTGCTCTTGTATAGTTGCAAAGTCTCCCTTGCAGGGGCGAGCAGTGGCTGTGCTCCTCCTCCAATTCGGGTGATCTGTTTATCACACCGGGTCATGTTGTCTGCCTACCTTTCAGGCTATGGCTGGGCCCCTCCTCCAATAGGGTGATCTGTCTACCATGCCGGCAGGCCGCTGGGCCTGTTCTCCAGGTTGCAGGTCTGCGTACCTTGCAGGCGGCGCCTGTACCCCTCTTCCAATTGGGTGATCTTTCAACAAGGTCAGGGGGCCGCTGGTCCCCTTCTCTGGGATGTGTGGTCTGCCTACCTTGTGGGCGGCAGCTGGGCCCTTCCTCTAATTGGGGTGATGTGTCTACCATGCCGGCGGGCCTCTTGGCCTGTTCTGCTGGTCAGTTGCAGGTCTGCCTACCTTGCAGGCGCAGGTGGCGGCTCTGCTCTGCCCCTCCTCCAATTGGGGTGATGTGTCTACCACGCCGTCGGGCCGCTGGGCCTGTTCTGCCGGTCAGTTGCAGGTCTGTACGTTTAGGATAAGGGTCAGGTTTTGAACTAGGCATATTATTAGGGTCAGGGTCAGGTAACGTTTGGTTTAGTTTAAGGTTTAGATTTAAGGGTTGAATTATCATTAGGGTTACGGTTAGAGGTAGGTTAATGGATGGGGTTAGGTTTAGCATTCAATTTAAGTTTATAGTAATGGATAGGGTTAGTGTTATCAATAGGGTTAGCGTTAGGCCTATGGTTAGCATTTGAGTTAGACTCATCTTTAGGTTAAGGGATAGGGTTAGAGGTAAGGATAGTGCTCAGGTTAAGTTTAGGATTAGGGTTAGTGTTAGGTTTATGCCTGGGGTTAGTGTCAGGGTTAGATTTAGGTTAATTTTTAGGATATAAGGTAGGGTTAGGGTTAGGGTTAGGGCGATGGTTACGGTTAGAGTCAGGGCTAGGGTTAGGCTTAGGGTAACAATTAGGGCTAGGATGAGTGCTAGGATAAGGCTAGGTTTGTGTGGCATTTATGGCTAGCAAGGGCTCTCAGTTAGGATAAGTTTTAGGGTTAGAGTTAGGGCCAGAATTAGGACTCGTTTGGGGTCTATGGATAGGGATAGTTTGTGGTTAATTTAAGGGTTATTCTTAGGGCTAGTGCAAAGTTTTTGTTTAGGGCTAGGAATAGATTTATGACTATATTTAGAATTAGGTTCGGCCTAGTGATAGTGTTACTCTTAGTACAGGTTTACTGGTAATGGTAGGGCTAGGGTCCAGTTTGCAGTTAGTGTGAGGTTTATTTCTACAGTTAATGTTAGAGGCCGAATAATTTCACAGTTAGGGTTAATGTTACAACTAGAATGAAGGCTAGTGTTAGGACTAGTAATAGAGTTGGGGAATGGGGTAGGCCACGAATTAAGTTTAGGACTAGGTAAAATTAGTGTGAGGGTTTAGCTTAGGGAATGTGATGGGTTTAGAAGTAGGATTAGGGTTAGGGATAGCTTTATGACTAGGGTTAGGGTTAGGGTTAGTCTTAGTGTTAAACCTAGGTTTAGAGCTTGGATTAGCGCTATGATTTGTGTTAGCTTTAGGGCTATGGCTAATGAATAAACTTGGATTCTGATTTGGACTAGCTCTAGTGTTAGAGTTAGGGCAATGTATAGAGCTAGGCTTAGTGTTAGAATCCGAGTCAGGGTCAGGGTTCCTTCTAGGGTTAGGTTTAGCAATCAAATTATGTAAAGGTTTAGGGCTAGGTTTAGGGTTAGGTTTTGGTTTAGGGTAAGGGTTAGGGTTAGGTTTATGGCTCAGTTTTGTTTTAGGGCTAGGTTAGTGTTAGGGCTAGTTTTCCAATTAGCATTAGGGTCAGGGTTAGTGTTAGGGTGAGCTTTAGGATTAAGGTTAGGGTTATATTCACATTTAGGTCTAGGACAAAGTTTAGGGCTAAGGTTGGTGCTAGGGATAGGGCTAGAGTTTGGGTTATGGTAAGGGATAGGATTAGAACTAGGGATAGGGCTAGGGAGAGAGTTAGAGTTAGTCTTAGGTCTAGGGATAGGGATAGTTTTAGGGTTAGGGCTTAATTAGGGCTAGGATTAGTGCTAGGGTTAGTGTTAGGTTTAGGCCTAGGTTTAGTACTAGGGTTACTGTAAGGTATGATGTTACAGCTACGTTTTGGCTAGGTCAAATAATAAAATTAGGGATAGGGATAGGTTTAATGTTATGGTTAGGATTAAGTCTAGGCTTAGTGCTAGGATTAGGGATAGGGTTTGTGGTAGGTTTAGGGCTAGGATTAGAGGTAGGGCTAATGTCAGGTCTAGGGTTATGGTTAGGGATAGTTTTAGGGTTAGGTTTATAACTAGATCTATTTTAAGTGTTAGCTTGAGTGTTAGGGTCAGCTTTACAGCTAGGGTATTATTAGGGTTGGAATCAGGGTTAGGGTATGTGTTAGGTTAAGGTTTAGGGTTAGGGATCAAATTAGCACTAGGGTTAGTTTTAGGGTTGTGGTAATGGATATCATTAGGTTTAGGGTTCAGTTTAGGTTTAGGGTAATGGACAGCCTTAGGGTTAGGGATAGTGTTAAGGTTAGGCCTAGGGATATAATTCAGTTAGGGTTATGGTTAGGGTAATGGATAGTAATAGATCTACAGTTAGGGCTAGGGTTATTGTTAGGTTAGGGCTATGGTTAGTGTTAGGTCTAGGGTTAGAATTCTGTTAGGGTTATGGTTAGGGTAATGAATAATATAGAGCTAGGGTTAGGGCTAGGGTTATGGTTAGGATTAAGGCCATGGTTCGGATTAGGTCAAAGTTTAGTTTTTGGGTTAGCTTTAGGTTAAGTGTTAGGGCTAGGGTTATCATTATGGACAGGGTTAAAGTTAGGTTCAGGGCTCAGTTTAGAGCTAGGTTTTTGGTTAGGTTAGGGGTAAGGTAGGACTATGGCTATTGTAAGAACTAGAGTTAAGATTAGGGCTAGTTTTAGAGTTAGCATTTGGTCTTGGTCAAGGTCTTGTGTTTAGATTAGGTTTAGGTTTAAGGAGATGATTAGAGTTAGGTTTATTGTTATGGTCAGAATCAGGATCAGTGTTACTGATTAGGTTTAGGGATAGGGCTCGAATTAGGGCTAGGATTTAGGCTACGTATAAGGTTAGGTTTTGTGTTAGGGTTAAGGTAAGAATTAGGGATACTGCTAATGTCAGATCTAGCATTACCATTAGGCTAGGGTTAGGGTTATGGCTATGGATCAGTTTTGTTTTAGAGCTACAGCTACACTTAGGGCTAGTTTTAGGATTATCAATAGTGTTAGGGCTAGTGGTACAAGGAGATTTAGGCTTAGATTTATTGTTATGGTTAGATGTAGGTTTAGGGCTATTGCCTTCATTAGGATTAAGGCTAGGGCTAGTGCTACGATTACAGTAATGCATAGGGTTAGAAATAGAAATAGGACTGGGGTGCGATTAGAGTTATTCTTTGGGCTACGGTTAGAGGTATGTTTAGGGTTAGGGCTAAATTAGGGCTAAGATTAGTGCAAGGGTTAACGTTAGTGTTAGGCCTAGGGCTAGGGCGAGGGTCATGATTAGTGCTAGTGTTAGGGTTAGGGTTAGATTTAGGGGACGTTATGGGGTTATAGCTAGGTTTAGAGTTAGGGTGCACGTTAGAATTTGATTTAGGGCTAGGGTTAGGATTCTTGTTAGGATTAAGGCTATGAGTGTATGTGTTAGAGCTTGGGCTAATGTCAGGTCTTGGTTCAAAGTAAGTGGTAGTTTTATGGTTAGGTTATGCATAGGTCTAGTATAAGGGTTAGGTTTAGGGTAAGCTTCAGGTTTAGAGCTAGGTGTTTTATTACGGTCAGGGTCTGGGTATGGTTTGGTTTAGGTTAAAGATTTTGGTTAAGGCTTGTATTAGCATTAGGGTTCTGTTTAGGATTAGGGTAATGTATAGGGTTAATTGTAGGGCTAATGTCAGAGTAATTATAGGGTTTTGTTTGTGATAGGTTTAGAGTTAGGCCTAGAGTGAGCATTTGGTTTAGGCTTATTTATAGGGTAATGGATAGGATTAGAGCTAAGGTTATGGCTAGAGTTAAGGTTAAGTTTATGGCTATGGTTAGGTTTAGGCCTAGGGTTAGTGTCAGGTTTAGGTTTAGGGTAAGTATTAGTGTTTGAGCTAGGGTTAGGTCTAGGGAGAGGGTTAGAGTTAGAGTCAGGGCTGGGGTTAGAGTTAGTGTTATGATTAAGGAAAGTATTAGAGTTTGAGCTAGGTTTAGTACTAGGTTGAGGGTTAGGGTTAGGTCTAGGGTTACAGTTGGGGGTTAAAATTAGGGCTAGGTTTAGGGCTAGGATAAGCGCTAGGTTTTTGTGATGTTTATGGCTATCATTAGGACTACGGGTAATGTAAGAGCTCAGGTTATGGTTATGGCTAGTTTTAGGATTAGGGTTATGGATAATTCTAATGTTAGGGTTAGGGTTTGGGTTAGGATAAGGTTTAGAGTTAGGTTTTGTGGAAGGGTAAGCATCAGTGTTTGGGTTAGGGTTAGGGCCAGAATTAGAAATAGTGTTTGGTCTAGAGATAGGGTAGTTTTTGTGTAAGGTTAAAGGTTATGTTTAGGGCTAGTTCAAGGTTTTTGTTTAGGGCTAGGGCTATATTTATGACTCTATTTAGTATTAGGTTTGGTCTAGTTTTAGTGTTACTGTTAGGTTTAAGTATAGGTTTACGGGTAGGGGTAGAGTTAGGGTCCAGTTTAGGGTTAGTGTCAGCTTTAGATCTTGGGTTAATGTTAGGGTCAGAATAAGTGTCAGGATTTGGGTTAGGGCTAGAGCTAGAATGAGGCCAAGGGTTAGGACTAGTAATAGAGTTAGGGTTTGGGATAGGCTACGGATTAGTGTTAGTACTAGTGTAGCATTAGGGTGAGGGTTTGGCTTAGGCTAAGTGATAGGTTCAGAGGTATCCTCAGGATTAGGGTTAGGGTTAGGAATAGTGTTAGAGTTAGGGTTAGTCTTAGAGTTAAACCTAGGGTTAGGGCTAGGATTAGCGCTAGGATTTGTGTTAGCATTAGGGCTACAGCTAATGATAGAACTTAGTTTATGATTGGGGATACTTCTTGGATTAGCATTAAGGCAATATTTAGAGCAAGGGTTAGTGTTAGGATCCAAGTCAGGGTCAGGGTTACTCCTAGGGTTAGGTTTAGCACTCAAATTATGGCAAAATTTAGGGCTAGGTTTAGGGTGAGTGTTCTGTTTAGGTTAAGGGTTAGGGTTACGTTTATGGCTCATTTTTTTCTTTTAGGGCTAGGTTAGGTTTAGGCAATTTTTCCAATTAGCATTTGGGTCAGGGCTAGTGTTAGGGTGAGCTTTAGGATTAAGTTTAGGGTTATTTTTATGTTTAGGTCTAGGACAAAGTTTAGGGCTAAGGTTGGGGCTAGGGATAGGGCTAGAGTTTGGGTTAAGGTAAGGGATAGGTTTAGAACTAGGGATAGGGCTAGGGAGAGAGAGTTAGTCTTATGTATAGGGATAGGGTTAGGTTTAAGGTTAGGGCTAAATTAGGGCTAGGGTTAGTGCTAGGGTTAGTGTTAGGTTTAGGCCTAGGTTTAGTGCTAGGTTTAGGGTAAGGTATGATGTTATAGCTACGTTTTGGACTAGGTCAAGGGATAAAATTAGGGATAGGGCTAGGGTTAAGATTATGGTTAGGATTAAGACTAGGCTTAGTGCTAGGATTAGGGCTAGGATTTGTGTAAGGTTAGGGCTTGGTTTACGACTAGGGCTAATATCAGGTCTAGGGTTATGTTTAGGGATTATGTTAGGGTTGTCTTTAAAGCCAGATCTCTTGTAAGGGTTATGTTGAGTGTTAGGGTCAGCTTTGCAGCTAGGGTATTATTAGGGTCGGAATCAGGGTTAGAGTATGTGTTAGGTTAAGGTTTAGGTTCAGGGCTCAAATTAGCATTACGGTTAGTGTTAGGGTTACAGTAATAGATATGGTTATGTTTAGGGTTCAGTTTAGTTTTTGGATAATGTATAGACTTAGGGTTAGGGCTAGTGTTAATTTTAGGGCTAAGGATACAATTCAGTTAGGGTTATGGTTAGGGTAATGGATAGGATTAGAACTACAGTTAGGTGTAGGGTTATGGTTAGGTTAGAGCTAAGGTTAGTGTTAGTCCTAGGGTTAGAATTCAGTTAGGGTTATGGTTAGGGTAATAAATAAGATTAGAGCTATGTTTAGGGCTAGGGTTATGGTTAGGATTAGGGCCAGCATTTGGGTTAGTTCAAGGTTTAATTTTTGTGTTAGGTTTAGTTTAAGGAATAGGGCTAGGTTTAGGAATAGGGTTATAGCTAGTGTTAGGGATCAGATTAGGGCTAGGTTTTAGTTTAGGTTAGGGATAAGGTAGGACTACAGCTATTGTAAGAATGAGATTTATGATTAAGCTTAGTTTTAGAGATAGCATTAGGTCTAGGTTAAGGTCTTATATTTAGATTAGGTTTAGGTTTAGAGGGGATTAGAGATAGGTTAGTGTTAGGGTCAGTGTCAGGATCAGTGATACTGATCAGGGTTAGGGATAGGAGTCAAATTTGGGCTAGGATTAAGGCTAGGTGTAGGGTTAGGTTTTGTGTAAGGGTTAGGGTAAGAATTAGGGATAAGGCTAATGTCAGGTTTAGCATTATAGTTAGGCTAGTGTTAGGTTAGGGCTATGGCTCAGTTTTGATTTAGAGCTAGGGCTACAATTAGGGCTAGTTTTAGAATTAGTGATAGTGTTAGGGCTAGTGGTAGGATGAGCTTTAGGCTTAGATTTATTGTTATGTAGGTTTAGGGCTAGTGCCTGCATTAGGATTAAGGTTAGGGCTAGTGTTAGGTTTATGTTAAGGGATAGAGTTAGAACTAGAATTAAGACTGGGGTGCAATTAGAGTTATTCTTTGGGCTTGGGTTAGGTGTAGGTTTAGGGTTAGGGCTAAATTAGTGCTAGGATTAGTGCTAGGGTTAAAGTTAGGGTTAGGCTTAGGGTTAGGGTTAGGGTTAAGGTTAGTGTTAGTTTCAGGGTTAGGGTTATATTTAGGGGAAGGGATGGGTTATAGCTAGGTTTAGAGCTGGGGTTGGGTTAGAATTTTATTTAGCAGTATGGTTGGGGTTCGGGTTAGGATTAAGGCTAGTTTTAGTGCCAAAATGAGGGTATGTGTTAGGGCTAGGTCTAAGATTAGGGCTAGGGATAATGTCAGGTCTAGGTTCAAAGTAAGTGGTAGTTTTATAGTTAGGTTATGGCTAGGTGTAATTTAAGGTTTAGGTTTAGTGTAAGGGTCATGTTTATAGCTAGGTATTTTATTAGGGTCAGTGTCCAGTGTATGGCTTTGGTTTAGGTTAAGGTTCAGTGGTTAGGTCTTTATTAGCATTTGGTTTCGGTTTAGAATTCTGGTATTGGATAGGGTTTGGTTTAGGATTCCGTTTAGGTTTAGAGTAATGGATATGATTATTGTTAGTGATAGGGATAGCGTTAGGCCTAGGGTTAGCATTTGGTTTAGGCTTATCTTTAGGATAATGGATAGGGTTAGAGCTAAGTTTAGGGCTATTCATAAGGTTAAGTTTATGGCTCAGGTTAGGGTTGGCCTAGGGTTAGTTTGAGGTTTAGGATTAGGGTAAATATTAGGGTTTCATCTAGGGTTAGGTCCAGGGCAACGGTTAGGGTTAGAGTCAGATTTAGGGTTAGAGTTAGTGTTATAATTACTGAAATGGTTAGAGTTTGAGCTAGGTTTAGGACTATGTCGAGGGTTAGGGTTGGGTTAGTTCTAGGGTTTGGGACAAGCTAAGAATTATATTTATGAATAGGGTAGCATTAGGGTGTGGGTTTGGCTTAGGGAAAGGGATAGGGTAAGAGGTAGGGATAGAGATAGTGTTAGGGTTAGGGTTATTGTTAGAGTTAGGGTTAGGGTTAGTGTTAGTGTTAGAGTTAGGGTTAGGGTTAGTGTTAGAGTTAGGGTTAGGGTTAGTGTTAGAGTTAGGGTTAGGGTTAGTGTTAGAGTTAGGGTTAGGGTTAATGTTAGTGTTTGGGTTTGGGTTATAGTTAGGTTAAGGTTTAGTATTAGGGTTAGGGACAGGGTTAGTCTTCGGTTTAGGGTTAGGATTATGTGAGTATTTGGGTTAGGGTTAGGGTCAAGGTTAGGGTTAGTGTTAGGGTTAAGATAAGGGATAGGAACAGGGTTAAATTTAGGGTTAGGTTAGGGTTTTTGTTAGGGTTACCATTAAAATTAAAGATATGGTTAGTGTTAGGGTTTGGGTTAGTGTTAAGATTATGGTTAGTGTTCTGGTTAGGGTTAGGGTTAGGGTAAGTTTTTGATTAGGGTGTTACTGTTAGTGTTAGGTTTAGGGATAGGTTTATTGTTAGGGTTAAGTTGAGGTTTAGGATTAGTGTTAGGGTTAGGTATAGGGTTAGGGTTAGTGTTAGGGTTAGTGTTAGGCTTTGTTTGAGGTTTAAATTTTGGGTTAGGGTTAGGGTTACAGTTAAGATTAGGATTACAGTTAGGGTTAGGGTTAGTCTTAGGATTAGGCTTGGGGTTAGGGTTAGTGTTAGGTTTAGGGTTAGTGTTTGTGATAGAGTTAGGTTTAGGGTTAGTGTTAGGGTTTGGCTTAAAGTTTCTGTTAGGGTTAGGGTTTGGGTTAGCAAAAGGTTTAGGTTTATGGTTAGGGTTTGGGTTAGTTTAGGGTTAATGTTAGTTTTACAGTTAGAGTTACAGTTAGGTTTAGTGTTAGTGTTAGATTTAGGCTTAGGGTTTGGGTTAGTTATAGTTATAGAGTTATGGTTGGGGATAGGGTTAGTGTTAGGTTTAGGATTAAAGTTAGTGTTAGGGTTAGTGTTAGGGTAAGGGTTAGGTAAAGTTTAGGGTTAGGGTTACTTCAGGGTTGGGTTTATGGGTTGGGATAGGATTTGAGTTAGGTTAGGGTTAGGGTGAAAGTTATGTTTTTTGTTAGGGTTATTGTTAGGATGTGTGTTAGTGTGAAGGTTATGGTTATGGTTAGGGTTAGTGTTCATACTAGGGTTAGGGTTAGTGTTAGGGTAAGGTGTAGGTTTATGGTTAGAGTTAGGGTTTGTGTTACAGTTAGGGTTAGGGTTAGGGTTAGAATTAGTGTTTGGGTTAGGTTTAGAGTTACATTTAGGATTACTGTTAGGGTCAGGGTTAGATTTAGTGTTAGGGGTAGAGTTAGGAATACGGTGAGGTTAAGTGTTAGTGTTAGTTTAGGGTTAGGGTTAGGGTTAGTGTTACAATGTTAGGGTTAGGGTTAGGTTTAGGCTTAGTGTTTGGTTTAGGATTGGGTTAGGGTTAGCATTAAGGTTAGGTTTAGGGTTAAGGTTCGGGTTAAGTTTAGGGTTACTCTTAGGATTAGGTTTAGGTTAAGGTGTGTAGTATGGGTTAGTGTTAGTGTTAGGGTTAAAGTTAGGGTAAGCGTTAGTGTTTGGGTTAGAGTTACAGTTAGGTTCAGGGTTAGTGTTAGGTTTAGCGTTAGGGTTAAAGTTAGGCTTAGGGTTAGAATTAGGTGAGTGTTAGGGTTAGGGTCAGGGTGAGTGTTAGGATTAGTGTTAGGGTTAGGTTTAGGTTTAGGTTAGGGTTTGTGTTATGTTTAGGGTTAGAATTAGGGTTAGTGTTAGGGTTATGGTTAGGATTAGGGTTAGGTTTAGCGTTAGGGTTACGGTTAGTGTTAGGTTTAGGGTTATTGGTTGTCTTAGGGTTAGTGTTAGTGTTACTGTTATGGTTAGGGTTAGGGTTACTGTTATGGAAAAAGTTAGGTTTTATTTTAGGGTTAGGGTTAAGGCTATGGTTACGATTAGGATTACCATTAGTGTTAGGGATAGTTTAAGAGTTAGTGTTAGGGTTAAGGTTAGGTTTAGGGGTAGTGTAAAATTTAGGGTTAGTTTTAGATTTAGGGTTAGTTTTATGGTAAGGATGGGTGTTTTGGTTATTTTTAGGTTTAGGGTTAGATTTAGGGTTAGTGTTATGTTTAACACTAGAATTAGAGTTAGGTTTAGGGTTAGTGTAAGCATTAGGTTTATGGTTAGTTTTAGTGTTTTTGTTATGGTTAGGGTTAGGTTTAATGTTAGGGTTAGTGTTAGGTTTAAGCTTAGGGTTAGGGTTAGGGTTAGGGTCCGGGTTAGGGTTAGGGTTAGGGTAAACTTTAGGGTTGGTGTTAGTGTTAGATTTGGCATTAGGGTAAGTTTTAGTGTTAGGGTTAGGGTTAGGCTTTAGGTTAGCATTAGTTTTAGGTTAGGGTTATTCTTAGGTTTAGGGTTAGTGTTAGGTTTAGTGTTAGGGTTTGTGTTATGGTTAGGGTTTGAGTTAGGGTTAAGATTACAGTTAAGTTTAGGGTTACAGTTAGGGTTAGTATAAGTATTAGGGTTAGGGTTAGGGTTAGGGTTAGTGTTTGTGAAAGTGTTAGGTTTAGGGTTAGGTTTCAGGATAGGGTTAGGGTTAGTTTTAGAGTTAGCATTAGTGTTGGGTTTAGGGTTAGTGTTAGGGTTACTGTTAGGGTTAGGGTTAGGGTTTGTGTTAAGTTTAGTGTTAAGGTTTTCTTTAGGGTTATAGTTAAGATTAGAGATAGATTTAGGGTTAGGAGTAGGGTGATGGTTATAATTAGGATTAGTGTTTTGTTTAGGGTTAGTTTTAGGGTTATGGTTAGTGATAGGGTTAAAGTTGGGGTCAGGGTTAGTGTTAGGGTTAGGTTAAGTGTTAGTGTTAGGGTTAGGGTTAGGGTTAAGGTTAGGTAAGGGTTAGGGTTAAGGTAGGTTAGGGTTAGGATTATGGTTTGGTTAGGGTTAGTGTTAGGGTTAGCATTAAGTTTAGAGTTTGTGTTAGGGTTAGGTTTATCGTGTGGGTTAGTGTTAGGGTTACGGTTAGGTTTAGGTTTAGGGTTCATGTTAGAGTTACTGTTAGTGTTAGTTTTGGTGTTAGTTGTAGGTTTACGGTTAGGGCTAGCATTAGTGTTATGGTCAGAATTAGTGTTAGGGTTAAAATTAGTGTTTCGGTTAGTGTTAGAGATAGGTTGAGTGTTAGTGTTAGCATTAGGTTTAGAGTAAGTGTTAGGGTTAGGATTACAATTATGGTGAAGTTTAGGCTTAGTGTTAGTGAAAGGATTAGGGTTAGTGATAGGATTAGGGTTAGGGTTAGCATTTGGTTAGGGTTAGGTTATGTTTTCGGTTATTATAAGGGTTTGGGTTACTGTTAATGTTAGGTTTAGGGATAGGTTTAGGTTTAGTTTTAGTGTTAAGGCTGGGATTATGGTTAGGGTTAGTGTAAGGATTAGGGATAAGATAAGGATTAGGGTTCATGAGTGTTTATGGTTAGGGTTATGTTTAGGGTTAGTTTTAGGGTTAAAGGTAGAGAAATGGTTAGGTTTAGGGTTAGTTTAAAGTTTAGGGTTAGGGTTAGTGTTAGGATTAGGGTTAGGGTTCATGTTAGTGTTTGGATTAGGGTTAGTATTAGGGGTAGGGATAGGTTTAGTGTGAGTTTCAGTGAGTGTTAAGGGTAGGGCTAGGGAGAGTGTTAGGGTTAGGGATAGGTTTAGGGTTAGGGCTAGGTTTATGGTTAGGTTTAGTGTTACAGTTAGGGTTAGGGTTAGGATTCATTTTAGAGTTAAGATTATGTTTAGGTTTAGTATTCGGTTTAGGGTTGGGTTCGGGCTATGGTTAGGGTTATTTTTAGAGTTAGGGTCAGGTTTAGAGTTAGGGTTAAAGTTAGAATTTGTGTTCGTGTGAGGGATATGGTTTGTGTTAGGGTAAGAGTTATAGTTAGGGTTTGTGTTTGGGTTTGGGATAGGGTTAGTGTTAGTGTTATATTTAAGATTGGGGTTAGAGGGAGGCTTAGGGTTAGGTTTAGGGTTAGTTTTAGGGTTTCTTGTATTTAAAGGTTAGTGTTAGCCTTAGGGTTAGGATTAGTGTTAGGGTAAGGGTTACAGGTTTTAGGGTAAGTTTTAGGGTGAGGGTTAGGTGTAGGGTTAGGTTTAGGGTTAGGTTCAGTGTTAGTGTTAGTGTTAGGGATAGTGTTAGGGTTAGGGGTTGGTTTAGGGTTACTTTTAAGTTTAGGGTTAGAATAAGTGTTAGTATTATGTTATTGTTAGGGTTAGGTTTGTGGTTAGGGTTATTGTTAGGTTAGGATTAGGGTTATGGTTAAGGTTAGTTTTGGGGTTAGGATTAGGTTTATGGTTTGGGCTAGGATTAGGGTTAGTTTTGGAATTAGTGTTATGGTTTGGGTTAGGGTTAGTGTTAAGATTTTTGTCAGGGTAATTTTTTATGTTTTGTTTTAGGGTAAGGGTTAGGTTTAGGTTTTGTGTTAGGATTAGACTTAAAATTAGGGTTTTAGTTATGATTAGAAAGAGGGTTAGAATGAGGTGTAGGGTTAAGTTTAGGGTTAATTTTAGGGTTACAGGTAGATTAGGTATAGTGTTAGGGTTAGTTCTATGGTTAGTCTTAGTGTTAGAATTAAAGTAAGTGTTAGAGATAGGGTTAGTGTTAGATTTTGGGATAGGCTTAGGTTTAGGGGTAGTGATAGTGTTAGTGTTGGGGTTATGGTTAGAGTTAGGATTATGGTTAAGGTTAGTGTTAGGTTTAGGTTTAGGTTTATGTTTAGGGTTAGGTAAGGGTTAGGTTTAGATTTAGGGTAGGGTTAGTGTTAAGTTTAGGGTTACGTTTAGGGTTATGGTTAGGTTTGGAGTTAGGGTTAGTGTTCCGGTTAGTGTTAAATTTAGGGTTAGTGTTAGGTTTAGTGTTAGGGTTAGAGTTATGTTTAGGGTTTGGGTTAGGGTTAGTGTTAGTTAGTTATGGTAAGGATTAGGGTTAGGGTTAGGTTTAGGTTTAGGTTTAAGGTTACTGTAAGGTGAAGGATAGTGTTAGAATTAGGTTCGGGTTAGGGTCAGGTTTATGATTCATGTTAAGTTTTGGGTTAGTTTTTTTGTGTTAGTGTTAGTTTTAGGATTAGTGTTAGGGTTAGGGCTAGGCATAGGGTTAGTGTTATGGTTAGGGTTAGTGTTAGATTAGTGTTAGAGATTAGGTTATATTTAGTTTTAGTGTTAGGTTTAGGGTTAGGGTTAGTGTATTGGTTAGTGTTAGTGTTACTGTTATGGTTAGGGTTATGTTATGGTTAGTGTTAGTGTTAGTTTTAAGGCTGGATTAGTTTTAGTGTTAGTTTTAGTGTTAGGGTTAGTGTTAGGTAAAGTTAGGATTAGTGTTAGAGTATGTTTACAGTTATGTTTTGGGTTAGGGAATTTGTTAGGGTTTTGATTATTGTTACTTTAGGTTTGGGTTTATGGTTAGTGTTAGGATTAGGGTTACTGTTAGGATTAGTTTTAGGTTAGGATTAGGGATAGGGTTAGGTTCACTGTTGGGGTTATTGTTAATTTTAGGATTAGTGTTAGTGTTAGGGTTATGGTTAGCGTTAGTGTTAGGATTAGGGTTAGGGATAGTGTTAGGGTTAGGGTTACGTTTAGAGTTCATGTTAGGTTTATGATTAGGGTTAGGGTTAGGGTTAGAGTTGTTTAGGGTAAGGGTTAGGGTTATGACTAGTGTTTGGGTAAGTGTTAGAGTTACATTTAGGTTTAATGTTATGGTTATATTTAGGGTTAGTGTTATGGTTATGTTTAGGGTTAGGGTTAGTGATAGAGTTAAAGTTAGGGTTAGGGTTATGGGTAGTTTTAAATTTAGAGATAGGTTTAGGGTTTGTGTTAGAGGAAGGTTAAGGGTTAAAATTAGGGTTAGGCTAAGGTTAGGCTAAGGTTCGTGTTTTGGATTAGGGTTAGGGTTAGGGTAAGGTTCATGGTTAGGTTAGCGTTAGGGTTAGGGTTCGTTTTAGGGTTAGTGTTAGGGATAGATTTAGGGTTAGTATTTGGGTTAGAATTAGGGTTTTGGTTATGGTTAGGGTTAGGGTAAGGTTAGGGAAGGGTTAAGGTAAGTGTTAGGTTTCAGATAAGGATTAGGATTAAGATTAGAGTTAGGTTTAGGGTTAGGGTTAGGTTAGCGTTAATATTAGGTTTAGGGTTCTTGTTTGGGATAAGGTTAGGGTTAGTGATAGCTCTAGGTTTAGGGTTAGGGTTAGGGTTAGTGTTAGGGTTAGTGTTAGGGTTATACCTAGGATAAGGTTTAGTTTTAGGATTAGGGTTATGGTTACAGTTAGCTTTAGGGTTAGGGTTAGGTTTAGGAATATTGTTAAGGTTAGGTTTAGGGTTAGGATTAGGTTTAGGGTTAAAGTTAGGGTTAGTGTTTGTGTTAGGGTTAATTTTAGGGTTAGGGTTTTGATTAGGTTTTGTGTTAGGATTAGGTTTAGGTTTAGTGTTAGGTTTAGGGTTATGGTTAGGGTAAAATTTAGGGTTAGGATTAGGGTTACAATTAGATTTAGTGTAAGTGATAGGGTAAGGGTAGGGTTAGTGTTAGGGTTAGAGTTTAGGTTAGTGTTAGGTTTATGTTTAGGGTTAGGTTTTGTGTACGGGTTATGGTTAGGGTTATATTTAGGGTTATACAAAGTTTAATATTAGGTTTAGATTTATGTAAAGGGTGACGGTAAGATTAGGGTTAGGGATAGGGTTATGGTTAGGGTTAGTTTTAGGGTTAGGGTTAGGGTTAGGATTAGTGTTAGGATTAGGGTTAGTGATTGGGTTAAAGTTAAGGTTAGGGTTTTGGTTCGTTTTAGGGTTAGGGTTAGGGTTTTTGTTAGTTTTAGAGTTAGGGTTTGGTTAGTGTTAAAGATAGGTTTAGGGTTATGGTTAGAGTTAATGATAGGTATAGGATTAGGAGTCATGTTAGTGTTAGGGTTAGGGTTAGTGTTAGGGTTAGTGTTACACTTAGAGTTAGGGCTAGGGTTAGATTTAGTGTTTGAGTTAAGGTTAGAGTTAGGGTTAGAGTTAGTGTTAGTGTTAACTTAGTGTTAGTGTTAGGGTTAGGGTTAGGGTTAGTGTTAGGTTTAGGGTTAGGGATAGAGTTATGGTAAGGGTTAGGGTTAGTGTTAGGTTTAGGGTTATGTTTAGGGTTATGTTTAGGATTAGGGTTAGGGTTAGGGTTAGTCTTAAATTTAGTGTTAGGTTTAGGATTAGGGTTAGGTTTAGTGTTTGGGTTAGGGTTAGGTTTAGGGTTAGCATAAAGGTTAGGTATAGTTTTAGAGTTAGTATTTTGGTTAAATTTATGGTTAGAGTTAGTGTAAAGATTAGGTTTAGGGTTAGGGTATGGTTGGTGTTGGGTTTAGGGTAAAGGTTTGGGTTAGTGTTAGGGATAGGATTTGGGATAATTTTAGTGTTAGGTTAGTGTAAGTGTTAGGGTCCGGTTAGGATTAGGGTTATGGTTAGTGTTAGGGTTAGGGTTAGTGTTGAAGATAGGGTTGCAGTTAGGGTTAGTGTTACGGTTATGGTTAGTGGTAGGGTTAGGTTTAGGGTTAGAGTATGGGTTAGGGTTAGAGTTAGCATTAAGTTTAGTGTTAGTGTTAGCATTAGGTTTAGTGTTAGGATTAGGGTTAGGGTTAGGGTTTGTGTTAGGGTTAGGATTTTGGTTGTTTATCTTTAGGGTTATTGTTATGGATAGGGTTAGTGTTATGATTAGAGTTATTGTTAGGGTTAGGTTTGGGGTTAGTGTCAGGGTTAGGGTAAGGAGAAGGGTTAGAGTTAGTGTTATGTTCAGGTTAGGATTAGGGATAGGACTAGTGTTTGGGTTAGTTTTGAAGTTAGGCTTAGTTTTAGCGTTAGGTTTAGGGTTAGGCTTAGAATGAGGTTTACGATTATTGTTAGGGTTAGGTTTAGCTTAAGAGTTAGGGTTAGGTTTGGGGTTAGGGTTAGTGTTAGGGATAGGTTAAGGTTAGGATTTGGTTTAGATTTTGTGTTAGTGTTAGAGTTAGGGTTAGTGTAGTGGTGAAGGATAGTGTTAGAGTTAGGTTCGGGTTAGGGTCAGGTTAATGATTCATGTTAGGTTTAGGGTTAGGATTAGTGTTAGAGTTAGGTTAGTGTTATGGTTATGGTTAGGGTTAGTGTTAGTGTTAGGATTTTGTTTAGTGTTAGTGTTGTTGTTATGGTTATGGTTAGGGTTAGGGTTAGTGTTCATGTTATGGTAAGGTTTAGGGTGTTAGGTTTAGGTTTAGGTTTAAGGTAAGGGTTAGGGTTTGGTTTGGGTTAGGGTTAGGGTTAGGGTTATAGTTTAGGTTAGGGTTTGTGTTAGGGTTAGTGTTAGGGTTAAAGTTCGGGTTACATTATGGTTAGGGTTAGGGTTATTGTGAGTTTCAGGGTTAGGGTTAGGGTTATGTTTAGGTTTAGTGTTAGGTTTTTGGTTAGGTTTAGGGTTAGTTTTAGGTTTAGGATTAATGTTAATTTTAGGGTTCAGTTTAGGGTTAGGTTTAGTTTCATGTTACGTTTGGGATAAGGCTTAAGGTTAGGGTTAGGGTTACTCTTCGGTTAGGATTAGGTTTGGAATTAGGGCTAGGGTTAGGGTTAGGGTTACAGTTAGGTTTAGACTTAGGTGTAAAATTAGTGTTTAGGTTAGGTTTAGAGTTAGGTTTATGGTTAGTGTTAGTGTTAGTTTAGGTTATTGTTAGGTTTAGGGTGAGATTTAGTGTTAGTGTTACTTTTAGGGTTATGGTTATGGCTATGGTTAAGGTTCGTGTAAGTGTTAGTTTTAGCGTTAATTTTAAGGTTTGTTTTAGGGTTAAAGTAAGGGTTAGTGTTAGTTTAAGTGTTTGGGTTAGGTTTAGGTTTAGGGTTAGCTTTTGGGTTAGGGCTCCGGTTAGAATTAGGGTTAGTGTTGGGGTCTGGGTTAGTGTTAGAGATAGGGTTATGGTTAGGGTTAGTGTTAGGTTTAGGGTTAGGGTTAGGAATATTTTTAGGGTTAGGGATAGGTTTAGGTTTAGTGGTAGGGTTAGAGTTAGTGTTAGAGTTATGGTTAGGGTTAGCATTAGGATTAGGTTTAGTGTTAAATTAGGTTTAGGTTTATAGTTAGTGTTAGGGTAAGTGTTATATTTAGGGTTAGTGTTAGTGTTAGGGTTAGGGTTAGGGTTAGGGTTATAGTTAGTTATAGAGTTAGGTGTAGGTTTAATGTTAGTGTTAGGGTTTATGCTAGTGTTAAAGTTATGGTTTGTGTTAGGTTTAGGGTTTGTGTTAGGGTTAGTGTGAGGTTTAGTGTTAGGGTAACAGGTAGAATTAGGGTTAGGATTAGGGTTAGTGTTACTGCTAGGTGTAGGGTTAGAGTTAGGGTTAGCGATAGGGTTAGGTTTGGGTTAGTGTTAGGGTTAGTTTTAGGGATACAGTTAGGTATAGGTTAGGGTTAGGTTAGCGTAAGAGTTAGGGTTAGGTTAGGGTAAGAGTTAGTGTTACAGTTAGGGTTAAGCCTTGGTTTAAAATTAGTGTTTTGCTCAGGGATAGATTTAGGTTTATGGTTAGTGTTAGGGATAGTGTTAAGTTTAGGTTTAGGGTGAGGTTTAGGGTTAGGGTTAGTGTTAGGGTTATGGATAGTGTTCATGATAGTTTTACTGTTAGGTTTAGGTTTGGTGTTAGGTTTAGGCTTAGGGTTATGTTTAGTTTAGTGTTAAGCAGAGGTTAGAGTTAGGGTTATTTATTTGGTTGAGTTAGGGTTTGGGTTCATGTTAGGGTTAGGGTTAAGGTTAGGTGTAGATTTAGGTTGAGGGTTAGGGTTATGGAAAGGATTAAGTTTAGGGTTCAGGTCTGGGTTAGTGTTATGTTTAGGGTTAGGGTTATGCTTAGTGTTAGTGTTAGGGTTAGGGTTTGTGTTAGTGTTAGTGTTAGTGTTAGTGTTAGGGTAATGGTTGAAATTAGGGTTAGGGTTAGTTTTAGATATAGGATTAGCATTAGGGGAAGTATTAGGGTTAGGGTGGAGGGTAAGGTTAGTGTTAGTGTTTAGGTTAGGTTTAGTGTTAGGGTTTGTGTTAGGACTTGGGTTAGCTTTAGTGTTAGGTAAGGCTTAGTGTTGGGGTTAGGTAAGGTTTAGGGTCATGGTTTGGGTGGATTTTTTTTAAGGATAGAGTTAGGTTAGGGTTAGAGTTCCAGTTAGTGTTTGGGTTAGAGTTAGGGTTAGAGTTATTGTTAGGTTTAGTGTTAGGTTTAGTGTTAGGGTTAGGTTTAGGTTTAGATTTAGGGTTAGTGTTTATGTTAGGGTTATGGTTATGGTTAGGTTTAGTGTTAGGGTTAGTGTTAGGTTTCAGTTTAGGGTTAGGTTAAGTGTTCACTTTAGGTAAGGTTTGAGCTTTTGTTAATGTTTAGGGTTAGGTTTAGTGTTGATTAGGTTTTGGGTTAGGTTTAGGTTTAGGGTTAATGTTAATGTTAGGGTTAGGGTTAGGGTTAGTGTTAATGTTAGGTTTAGGGTTAGGGTTAGCGATCGGTTTAGGAATAGTTTTAGGTTTAGTGTTAGTGTTAGGGTTAAGGTTAGGGTTAGGGTTAGGATTAGGGTTAGTGTTAGGGTAAATGTTAGGTTTAGGTTTAGAATTAGGGTTAGGTTAAATGTTAGGGTTAGGGTTAGGTTTAGGTTTTGGGTGAGTTTAAGTGTCAAGTATAGGGTTAGGGTTAGTTTTAGGGTTAGTGTTAGTGTTAGGGTCAGTGTTTTATTAGGTTTAGGCTTAGGGTTAGGATTTGTGTTAGGGTTAAGATTAGAGTTAGGATTAGTGTTAAGTTTAGTATTAGGGTTACAGTTAGGGTTAGAGTTAATGTAAGAGGTATGGTTAGGGTTAGTGTTAGGGTAAGTGTTAGGATTAGATTTACTGTTAGAATTAGTGTTAGTGTTAGGAATTGGGTTAGTGTAAGGGTTTAGGCTTATGTTTAGGTTTATGGTTAGATTTAGGGATAGGGTGAAGTTTTGTGTTAGGGTTAGGTTTAGTGTTAGTTTTAGAGTTAGTTTTAGGGTTAGCGTTAGGGTTAGTGTTAGAAATTGGGTTAGGGTGAGTGTTCTGTTAAGGGTATGTGTTAGGATTAGGGTTAGGGATAGGATTTGGGTTACGGTTAGGTTTAGAGTTCAGGTTATATTCTGGAGTGAGTTAGGGTAGGGTTAGGTTTAGGGTTAAATGTAGGGTTAGGGTTAGTGTTAGGGTTAAGTTTAGGATTAAGGTTAGTGTTAGTGTTAGGGTTAGGGTTAAAGTTAGGGTTAGTGTTAGGTTTAGGGTTAGGATTAGAGTTAGGGTTAATGAAAGGATTATGTTTAGGTTTAGGGTTAGTATTAGTTAAGGGTTAGGGTTAGTGTTAGGGTACAGGTTAGTAAGGTTTAGGGTTTGTTTTAGAATTAGGGTGAGGATCAGGTTTAGGGATCAGGTTACAGTTAGGGTTAGCTTAAAAGTGAGGATTAGGGATGATTACAGTTAGTGTTAGGGTTAATTTTAGGGTTAGAATTATGTTTGGGGTTAGGTAGAGGGTTAGGTTTAGGGTTTGTGTTATGGTTAGATTTAGGGTTACGGTTGGATTAGGGTTAGAGTTACGGTTTTGGTTAGGGTTAGGGTTAGTGTTAGGGTTAAGAATAGGGTTAGGCTTAGAGTTAGGGTTAGTGTTACAGTTAGTGTTAGGGTAGGGTTAGGGTTAGGGTTAGGGTTAGTTTTAGGAGTAGGTTTAAGATTAGTGTTACTGATAGGGTTAGGAATAGGTTTAGGGTTAGGGTTAGGGTTAGTTTTAGTGTTAGGCTTAGGGTTTGGGTAGGGTTAGTTCTAGGGTTAGGATTCCTGAAAGATATAGGGTTCATTTTAGCCTTTAGGTTAGGGTTTGTGTTAGGGTTAGGGTCAGTGTTTGGGTTAAGGTTTTTGTTAGATTTAGGGTTAGGGTTAATGTTAGTGTTAGTGTTATGGTTATGGTTAGGGTTAGTGTTAGGGTGAGAATTAAGGTTAGGTTTAGGTTTAGGGTTAGTGTTAGGGATCGGGTTAGTGTTAGTGTTAGTGTTAAGGTTAGTGTTAGTGTTAGTTATAGGGCTAGGGATAAGTTTAGGATTAGTGGTAGGGTTAGAATTAGAGTTAGGTTAATGTTACAGTTAGGGTTAGGGTTTATTTTAAGGTTAGTGTTAGGTTTAGGTTAGGGTTAGGGTTTGCATTAGGTTTAGGGTAAGGTTGTGCGTTTGTGTTATGGTTACTGTTAGAAATAGTTTTAGGTTTTGTGTTAGGGTTAGGGCTAGGTTTAGTGTTAGGGTTAGGTGTAAGTTTTTGGATAGGGTTAGGGTTAGGGTTGGGATTAATGTTTAACTTAGGGTTAGAGTTAGGTTTAGGTTTGTTTAGGGTTAGGTTTAGAGATAGTGTTAGGGATAGGGTTAGGGTTAGGGTGAGGTTTAGAGTAAAAGTTAGGGTTAGGGTTAGGATTAGAGTTATGTTTAGAGTTATGGTTAGGGTTAATTTTAGGTTTAGGGTTAGTGTTAGTATTTTGGTTAGGATTAGGTTTAGTGTTAGAATTAGTGTTAGGGTTAAGGTTGGTGTTACAGTTAGATTTAGGATTAGTGTTAGGGTTATGTTTAGGGTTAGGGTTAGTGTTAGTTTTAGGTTTAGGATTAGGTACAGTTTGGGGGTTATGGTTAGGGTTAGTGTTAGGGTTAGGGTTAGTTTTACAGTTAGGGTTAAGGTTAGGGTTAGGGTTCGTGGTATGTTTAGGGTTAGGGTTATTGATAGAATAAGGGTTAGGGTTAGGGATAGGGTTAGTGTTAGGATTTGGGTAGGGTTAGGTATCTAGTTATGTTTAGGGTTAGTGTCAGAGTTATGGTTAGGTTTAGGGTTAGGGAGAGTCTAAGGGTTAGTGTTAGGGTTAGGAATATAGTTTGTGTTAGGTTGAGGATTAGGGTTAGAGTTTGTGTTAAAGTTAGGTTTAAGATTACGGTTGGATTATGGTTAGAGTTAGGGATAGGGTTAGGGTTAGGTTTAGTATTAGTTTTAATGGTAGGGTTAGGTATAGTGTTAAGGTTAGGGTTAGGGTAAGGTTTAGTGTTAGTGTTTGGGTTAGAGTTAGGGTTAGTGTTAAAATTAGTGTTAGTGTTAGGTTTCAGGTTAGGGTTAGTGATAGGGTTAGGATTATGGTTAGGGTTACCATTAGGTTTAGGGTTAGGATTAGTGTTTGGGTTAGTGTTAAATTTAGGGTTAGGATTAGGTAAAAGTTAGGGTTGGGGTTAGGTTAGGGATAGTATTAAGGTTTTGATTAGGGTTTGTGTTAGGTTTATGGTTAGGATTAGGGTTCTTGTTAGGTTTAGGGTTAGTGTTAGTGTAAGGAATAGGGTTAGGTTTAGTGTTAAGGTTAGGGTTAGGGTTAGTAATAGTGTTTGATTTATTTAGAATTAGGATTAGTGTTAGTGTTAAGAGTTAGGGTTAGTGTTTTGGATAGTGTTAGCTTTAGGTTAGGATTACTGTTAGGGTTGAGGTTAGGGTTAGTTTTACGGTTAGGTTTAGGGGTTGTTTTTGGGTTAGTGTTAGGGTTAGGTTAGGGTTAGGTTTAAGTTTGGGATCACATTAGGGTAGGGTTAGGGTTAGTGTTAGTTTTAAGTTGAGGGTTAGGTTTATTGTTATGGTGAGGATTACAGTTAGGGTTAGGGTTAGTGATAGCATTAGGTTTAGGTTTAGTGTTAATGTTAGGGTTACTGTTCGGTTTAGTGTTACGGTTAGTGTTAGGGTTAGGTTTAGAGTTAATTGTAGGTTTAGGATTATGGTTAGGGTTAAAGTCAGTTTTAGATTTCAGGTTAGAGTTAGTGTTAGCATTAGTGTCAGAGTTAGTGTTATGGTTAGGGTTTGGGTTAGTGTTAGGTTTAGTCTTAGTATTTGGGTTAAGGTTCGGATTAAGTTTAGTGTTAGGATAAGGGTTAGTGTAATTTAGGTTAGGATTAGGGTTATGCTAGGGTTAGGGTTATGGTTAAGTTTATGGTTGCTTTTACGTTTAGTGTTAGGGTTAGGATTAGGGTTAGAGTTGTGGTTAGGATTATTGTTAGTTTTAGTGTTAGGGATAGTGTTAGGGTTAAATTTATGGTTAGTGTTGGGGTTAGGTTCAGCATTAGGATAAGGTTTAGTTTTAGGTTTAGTGTTATGATTAGAGTTAGTGTTAGGGTTAGGGTTAAGTGTTAGGTTTAGGGTTAGGGTTAGTTTTAGGAATATGGTTAATTTAGGGTTAGGGTTAGGGTTATGGTTATGGTTAAGTTTAGGTTTAGTGTCAACATTGGGGTTAGGTTTGTGTTTAATATTTGTTTTAATAATAGTGTTTGGGTTAGATTTAGATTAGGGTTAGGGTTTGGTTTAGGGTTCGTGTTAGTGTTCGGGTTAGTGTTAGGTTAAGTTTTAGTGTTATGGTTACAGTTAAGGTTAGCGTTAGTGTTTGGTTTAGCCTTATAATTAGGTTTAGGTTTAGAGTTAAGATTAGGATTAGGGTTATTGTCCAATTTAGAGTTAGGTTTAATTTTAATGTAAGGGTTAGGTTTAGGGATGGTGTTAGGGTTTGGGTTAGTGTTAGGGTTAGGGCTACAGTTAAGGTTAGCGTTAGTGTTTGGTTTAGCCTTATAATTAGGTTTAGGTTTAGAGTTAAGTTTAGGATTGGGTTTATTGTCCAGTTTATAGTTAGGTTTAATTTTAATGTAAGGGTTAGGTTTAGGGATAGTGTTAGGATTTGGGTAAGTGTTAGGGTTTCAATTAATGGTTCGGTTTAGGTCTCAGGTTAGGGTAAGGGTTAATGTTATTGTTAGGTGTAGGGTTACTGTTAGGTTTAGGTAAGGGTTGAGGTTAGTGTTAGGGTTAGTGTTTTGTTTAGGATTAGGGTTAGGTTTAGGTTAAGAATTATGCTTAGTGTTAGGTTTTGGGTTAGGATTAGGGTTAGGGTTAGGCTTAGGGTAAGGGTTAGTTTTAGTGTGTTAGGGTTACTGTTAGGGTTAGGGTTAGAGTTTGTGTTAGAGTTAGGGTTAGGGTTAGTGTAAGGTTTAGGATTATGGTTAGGGTTAGTTTTAGGGTTAGAGTTAGTGTTTGGGTTAGGTTTAGAGTTAGGTTTATGGTTATAGTTAGGTTTAGGGTTAGGATTAGGATTAGTGTTAGGTTAGTGTTATTATTAGGGTAAGTTTGGGGTTAGGGTTATGGTTAAGTTTAGGGTTTGTGTTATGGTTAGAGTTAGGTTAGAGTTAGGGTTAGTAATAGGGTTAGTGTTAGGGTTAGGGTTAGTGTTAGTGTAATGTTAGGGTTAAAGTAAGGTTTAGGTTTACAGTTAATGTTATGGTTAGAGTTACTTTAAGGGTTAGGGTTAGGGTGAGTGTTAGTCTTAGGGTCAGGGTTATGGTTAGGGTTATGGTTAGTGTTAGGTTTAGGGTTAGTGTTGTAGTTAGGGTTAGTGTTATGATTAGGATTAGCATTAGGGTTTGGTTTATGGTTAGGATTAAGTTAGGGTTAGGTTTAGTTTTAGTGTTAGGGTTAGGGTTACAGTTAGCGTTATGTTTGGGCTTAAGTTTCGTGTTAGGTTTAGGGTTTGGGTTAGGTTTACTTAGAGTTAGGTTTAGGATTATGGTTAGTGTTAAGGTTATTATTGTTAGGGTTAGGGTTAGGGTTTGTTCTAGTGTTGGATTTAGGGTTAGGGTTAGTGTTATGTTTAGGTTCAAGTTTAGGGTTAGGGTTGGTGTTAATTTTAGGGTTAGGTTAAGGTTAATTTAGGGTTGGGTTAGGTTTAGGGTGAGTGTTAGTGATAGGTTTAGGGTTATCATTAGTGTTAGGGTTTGGTTTATTCTTCATGTTAGGATAAGGGTTATGGTTAGTGTTAGGGTTAGGGATAGGGTTAGGTAAGGTTTAGGTTTTGGCTTACTGTTAGTGTTAGTTACTGTTACTGTTAGTGTTAGGGTTAGGAATAGTGTTAGGTTTTGTGATATATAAGTTCACGTTTAAGGTTAGGGTTAGTGTTACATTTAGGATTCAGTTTAGGGTTAGTGTTATGGTTAGGTTTAGGGTTAGGTTTAACTTAAATGTAAGGGTTAGTGTTAGGGTTAGGGTTAGAGTTAGGCTTAGGGTTCGAGTTAGTGTTAAGGTTAGGGTTAGGTTTTTGGTTAGGGATTAAGATTAGTGTTAGGGTTAGGTTTAGGGTTAGTGTTATGGTTAGTATCAGGGTAAGAGTTAGTGTTAGATTTAGGGTTATTGTTATGCTTAAGATTAGGGTTGCAGTTAGTGTTAGGTTTAGGTTTAGTTTTATGGTTAGGATTAGGGTTAGGGTTAGTGTTAGGTTTAGTGTTAGATTTAGTGTTAGGTTTAAGCTTAGGGTTCAAATTATTGTTAGGGTTAGTGATAGGTATAGTACTAGGTTTTGGGTTAGATTCAGTGTTAGTGTTAGGTTTAGGGTTAGGGATAGTGTTAGGGTTAGGCATAGGGTGAGGTTTAGGGCTAGGGTTAGGTTTACGGTTAGTGTTATTGTTAGGGTTAGTGTTAGTGTTAGGGTTAGTTGTAGAGTTAGGATTAGGGTTATGGTTATGGTTACTTTTAGAATTAGGGTTAGCTTTAGGTTTGGGTTAGGTTTAGGGTTAGTTTTAAAGTTAGTTTTAGGGTTAGAGTTAGTGTAAATCTTAGTGTTAGGTTCAAAAATATGTTTTGTTTAAGGGTAACGTTAGGTTTAGGGTTTCTGTTAGTGTTAGTGATAGGGTTAGGGTTAGGTTTATGGTAAGGATTAGAGTTAGAATGAGGCTTAGGATGAGGTTTAGGTTAAGTTTTAGGGTTACAGGTATAATAGGGTTAGTGTTAGTGTTATGGTTAGGATTAGGTTTAGGGTTTGTGTAAGTGTTACAGTTAGTGTTAGGGTTAGTGTTTTTGTTAGGGTTAGGGTTAGGGTTAGGTTTACTGTAATAGTTAGTATTAGGGTTAGAGTTAGGTTTATGTTCATGGTGGGTTAGTTTAAGGGTTAGGGTTATGGTTGGTGTCAGATTTATGGTTAGGTTTAGGGTGAGGGTTAGGGTTAGAGTTAGGGTTAGACTCATAGTTAGTATTAGTGTTAGTGTTAGGGTTAGGGTTAGTGTAAGAGCTAAGTATAGAATTTGGATTAGGGTTAGTGTTAGGGTTTGATTTAGGGTTATAGTTAGTATTAGGTTTAGGGTTAGGTTTAGGATTAGGGTTAGGGTAACGATAGTGTTAGGTTAAGGTTTATGTTAGGGTTAGGGTTATGGTTAGATTAGAGTTAGGTTTAGGGTAGAGTTAAGGTTCCTTTTATGGTTATGGTTAGGGTTTGAGTTAGGATTAGTGTTAGGGTAAGGGTAAGGGTTAGTGTTAGAGTTAGGGTTAGGTTTAGGGATAGGTAAGTGTTAGGGTTAGGGTTAAGGTTAGAGTAAGTGTTGGGTTTAAGTTTATTTTTAGGTTTAGTGTAAGGGCTAGGGTTTGGGTTAAGTTTAGGGTGAGGGTAAGGGTTAGGGTTAGGGTTAGAGTTACAATTGGTATTAATGTTAGAGTTACGGTTAGTGTTAGGGTGAGCTACTGCAATTAATTCAGTTTGTCAAGTTTCAAGCACCTAGCACAAACTGTGTTTTATTTAGAGTTCCAACTGTGAGTATACCTATTAGGGAAAACGAAGTGAAATCTAAAAATTAAAATTGTTCCAGCAAATGAAAGCTTCAACCTACAAGAACTAAATTAGGGGGCTCAAGTGGGACTGGAGTACTGATCATTACCGACAAGTATCATCAAGATTGGTTGAAAAAAATACTTGCTGGGATTTCATTAAACTTGGAGTTCTGTCGAAGCTTTGCAAAGGCTTTCAAATGAAATTGATTTTTCCTTACCTCTTCTTAAGGCTACTGCAAGAGAGAATAAGGCATAGAGAGCACAGTGAGAACTAATTCAGTGTGTCAATTATCAAGCAGCTAGCACAAACCGTGTTTGATTTAGAGTTCCAACTGCATCTATTTCTATAGGGGAAAACGAAGTGAAACCTAAAATATCAAAGTGTCCCTGCAAAGCAAAGCTTCAACCTAGAAGATTGAAATTTGGGGTCCCAAGTGTGACTGGAGTACCAATCATTATGGCCAAGTATCAAAAAGATCTTATGAAAATAATATTTGCTGGGATTTCAGTAATCTCAGAATTCTGTGGAACCTTGGAAAACCTTTTCAAATGAAATGGTTTTTATCCCCTCTCTCCTTTGGGCTACTTCAAGAGGGAACAAACTTTACAGCAAGCACTGAGAACTAATTCAGTGTGTCAATTTTCAAGCAGGTAGCACAAACCATGTTTGATTTATAGTTCTAACTGGGAGTATACCTATTGGGGTAAACAAAATGAAACCTAAAAATTCAAAGTGTCCTGCAAATTAATGTTTTAACCTAGAAGAACAAAATTTGGGGATCCAAGTGAGACTGGAGTACTGATGATTTCTGCAATGTAACAACAAGATCAGGTGAAAAAATATTTGCTGGAATTGCAGGAAACTCAGAGGTCTGTGGAAGCTTGGAAAATGCTTTAAAATGAAAGTGGTTTTTCTTGCCTCTGCTTAGGGCTACTTCAAGAGGGAATAAAGCTTACAGAGTGCTCTGAGAACTAATTCAGTGTTTCAAATTTCAAGCAGTTAGCAGAAACCTTATTTTATTTAGAGTTCCAACTGTAACTATACAAAAAGGGGAAAATAAAGTGAGCTTAAAAATTCAAAGTGTTCCTGCAAACAAACACTTTAACCTAGAATTATGAAATTTGGGGAGCCAATTGTGGCTGGAGTACTGATTATTTCTGCAACTTAACAACAAGATTGAGTAAAAAAATATTTGCTGAGCTTTCAGTAAACTCAGAGATCTGTGGAGGCTTTGCAAAGGCTTTCAAATGAAAGTGCATTTTGCTTGCCTCTGCTTAGGGCTTCTGCAAAAGGGAAAAAGCATAGAGAGAGCACTGAGAACTAATGGAGTGTGTCAAGGTTTAAGCAGATAGCACAAACCATGTTTAATTTAGAGTTCCAAATGCATTTCTCCCTATAGGGGAAAACGAAGTGAAACCTAAAAATTCACACTGTTCTTGCAAAGGAACACTTTAACCTAAAAGAACTAAATTTGGGTGGCCATGTTGTACTGGAGTACTGATCTTTACCCCCAAGTATCATCAATATAGGGTGAATTTTTTTTTCTGGGATTGCAGGAAACTCGGTGTTCTGGGGAAGCTTGGAAAATGCTTTCAAATGAAAGTGTTTTTTTTTTTTCCTTTCATATGCTTAGGTCTACTTCAAGAGGGAAGAAAGCATAGAGAGTGCACTGACAACTAATTGAGTGTGTCAAGTTTCAAGCAGCTAGCACAAACCGTGTTTGATTTAGAGTTCCAACTGCATCTATCCCTATAGAGGAAAATGAAGTGAAACCTCAGATTTCAAAATGTTCCTGCAAAGGAACGCTTCAACTTAGAAAATTAAAATTTGGGGGCTCAACTGTGACTGGAGTACTGATCATTATGGCCAAGTATCAAAACATTTGGGTGAAAATATTATGTGCTGAGATTTCAGTAAATTTGGAAATCTGTTGAATCTGGGAAAACACTTTCAAATGAAATTGTTTTTTTCCCTTTCTCTCCTTCAGGTTACTTAAAGGGACCAAATCATTGTGTGTGCACTGAGACCTAATTCAGAGTGTCAACTTTCAACCAGCTAGCACAAACCATGTGTGATTTAGAGTTCCAACTGGGAGTATAACTATTGGGGAAAATGAAGTGAAACCTAAAAAGTCAAAGTGTACCTTCAAACAAATGTGTTAACCTAGAAGAATGAAATTTGGGGAGCCAAATGCAGCTGGCATATTGGTGATTTCTGCATCATAACAACAAGATCAGTTGAAAAAAATATTTGCTGGAATTGCAGGAAACTCATTGTTCTGGGGAAGCTTGGAAAACACTTTCAAATGAAAATGATTTTTCTTTGCCTCTGCCTAGGGCTACTTCAAGAGGGAACAAAGCAGAGAGGTATCTGAGAAGTAATTCAATGTGTCAAATTATAAGCAGATAGCAGAAACCCTGTCCCATTTAGAGTTCCAACTGGGAGTATAACTGTAAGGGAAAACGAAGTGAAAGCTAAAAACTCAAAGTGTTCCTGCAAATGAACGCTTTAACCTAGAAGTACGAAATTTGGGGGGCCAAGTGTGGCTGGAGAACAGATGATTCCTGGAATGTATCAACAAGATCAGGTGAAAAAATATTTGCTGGGATTTCAGTAAAATTGGAGTTCTGTGGAAGCTTGGCAAAAGCTTTCAAAGAAAAGTGATTTTTCCTTGCCTCTGCTTAAAGCTACTGCAAGAGGCAGCAAAGCATAGAGAGTTCACTGACAACTAATTGAGTATGTCAAGTTTCAAGCAGCTAGCACAAACCGTGTTTGATTTAGAGTTCCAAATGCATCTATCCCTATAGGGGAAAATGAAGTGAAACCTAAAATTTCAAAGTGTACCTGCAAAGAAATGCTTCAACTTAGAAGATCGAAATTTGGGGGCTCAATTGCAACTGGAGTACTGATCATTATGGCCAAGTATCAAAAAGTTTGGGTGAAAATTATATTTGCTGGGGTTTCAGTAATTTCGGAAATCTGTGGAAGCTGGGAAAATGCTTTCAAATGAAGTTGTTTTTTTTTTTCCCTTTCTCTCCTTCAGGCTACTTACAGGGAAGAAATTATTGAGCCTGCACTGAGACCTAATTGAGTTTTTCAAGTTTCAAGAAGCTAGCACAAACCGTATTTGATTTAGAGTTCAAACTGGGAGTATACCTACTGGGGAAAACGAAGTGAAACCTAAAAATTCAAAGTGTTCTTGCAAATGAATGCGTTAACCTAGAAGAAAGAAATTTGGGGAGCCAAGTGTGGCTGCAGTATTGATGATTTCTGCATTGTAACAACAAGATCAGGTGAAAAAATATTTTCTGGAATTGCAGGAAACTCGGTCTTCTGGGGAAGCTTGGAAAACACTTTCAAATAAAAGTGATTATTCCTTGTCTCTGCCTAGGGCTACTTCAAGAGGAAACAAAGCATAGAGAGGGCTCTGAGAAGTAATTCAGTGTGTCAAATTGCAAGCAGCTAGCAGAAACCCTGTTTCATTTAGAGTTCCAACTGGGAATGTAACTATAGGGGAAAACAAAGTGAAGCCTAAAAATTCAAAGTTTTCCTGCAAATGAACACTTTAACCTAGAAGTATGAAATTTGAGGAGCCAAGTGCAGCTGGAGTACAGATGATTCCTGGAACTTATCAACAAGATCGGTTGAGAAGAATATTTGCTGGGATTTCAGTAAACTCGGTGTTCTTGGGAAGCTTGGCAAAAGCTTTCAAATGAAAGTAATTTGTCCTTGCCTCTGCTTAGGGCTACTTCAAGAGGGAACAAAGCATAGCAAGTGCTCTGAGAACTAATTCAGTGTGTCAAGTTTCAAGCACCTAGCACAAACATTGTTTATTTAGAGTTCCAACTGCATCTATCCCTGTAGGGGAAAATGAAGTGATACCTAAAATTTCAAAGTGTTCTTGCAAAGCAACGCTTCAACCTAGAAGATCAAAATTTGGAGGTCTGAGTGCGACTGGAGTATCGATCATTATGGCCAAGTATCAAAAAGATCGGGTGAAAATAATATTTCCTGGGATTTAAGTGAAGTCAGAATTCTTTGGAAGCTTGGAAAACGTTTTCAAATGAAATTGTTTTTTTTTCCCTTCCTCTCCTTTGAGCTACTTCAAGAAGGAACAAATCATAGAGCGTGCACTGAAAACTAATTCAGTGTGTCAATTTCAAGCAACTAGCACAAACAGTGTTTGATTTAGAGTTCCAACTGGGAGTATACCTATTGGGGAAAACAAAATGAAACCTAAAAATTCAAAGTATCCCTGCCAACGAACGAGTTAACCTAGAAGAGTGAAATTTGGTGAGCCAAGTGTGACTGGAGTACAGATGATTTATGCAATGTAACAACAAGATCAGGTGAAAAAATATTTGCTGGAATTGCAGGAAACTCAGAGTTCTGTGGAAGCTTGGCAAATGCTTTCAAATGAAAATGATTTTCCTTGCCTCTGCTTAGGGTTACTTCAAGAGGAAACAAAGCATAAAGAGTGCTCTGAAAACTAATTCAGTGTGTCAAATTTCAAGTAGCTATCAGAAACCATGTTTCATTTAGATTTCCAACTGGGAGTATATCTATAGGGAAAAATGAAGTGAAACCTAAAAATTCAAAATGTTCCTGCAAATGAACGTTTTAACCTAGAAGTACAAAATTTAGGGAGTCAAGTGTGGCTGGAGTACAGATGATTCCTGGAACTTATCAGCAAGATCAGGTGAAAAAAAAATATTTGCTTGGATTTCAGTAAACTCTGAGTTCTGTGGAAGCATGGAAAATGCTTTCAAAGAAAATTGGTTTTCCTTTGCCTCTGCTTAAGGCTACTGCAAGAGGGAACAAAGCATAGAGAGTGCACTGACAACTAATTGAGTGTGTCAAGTTTCAAGCAGCTAGCACAAACAAAATGCTTCAACCTACAAGAACTAAATTTGGGGGGCCAAGTGGGACTGGAGTACCGATCTTTACCAACAAGTATCATCAAGAGCGGGTGAAAAAATATTTGCTGGGATTGCAGGAAACTCGTAGTTCTGTGGAGGCTTGGCAAATGCTTTAAAACGAAAGTGATTTTTCTTTGACTCTGCTTAAGGCTACTGCAAGAGGGTACAAAGCATAGAAAGTGCACTGACAACTAATTGAGTGTGTCAAGTTTCAAGCAGCTAGCACAAACCATGTTTGATTTAGAGTTCTAACTGCATCCATCCCTATAGGGGAAAATGAATTGAAACCTAAAATTTTAAAATTTTGCTGCAAAGGAACGCTTCAACCTTGAAGATTAAAATTTTGGGGCCAAAGTGCGACTGGAGTACCAATCATTATGGCCAAATATAAAAAAAATCGGTTGAAAAAAATAATTGCTCTGATTTCAGTAAACTCAGAGTTCTGTGGAAGCATGACAAACGCTTTCAAATGAAAGTGATTTTTCCTTGCCTTTTCTTAAGGCTACTGCAAGAGGGAACAAAGTATAGAGAGTACACTGACAACTAATTCAGTGTGTCAAGTTTCAAGAAGCTAGCACAAACCATGTTTGATTTAGAGTTCCAACTGCATCTATCCCTATAGGGGAAAACAAAGTGAAACCTAATATTTCAAAGTGTTCCTGCAAACGAACACTTCAAACTAGAAGAACAAACTTTGGGGTGCCAAGTGCAACCAGATAAGTGCTACTTTCTTCAGTCAATCTTTTTGAAACATGGCAGGAATGATCGGAACTCAGGACGGACTTGCCACTTCAAATTGAGTTCTTCTATGTTGAAACGTTCATTTGTAGAAACACTTTGAATTTTTAAATTTTCATTTGTTTACCCCTATAGGGACACATGCAGTTGCAATTCTAAATCAATCCCGGTTTTTGATAAATGGTTGAAACTTGACACACTGAATTAGATCTCAGTGTGCTCTGCATCCTTTGTTCCCTCTTGAAGTAGCCCTAAGAAGAAGAAAGGAAAAAACCCTAAACCTAACTGAACCCTAATCCACACCCTAACTCTAATTCTAAAACTAATCTTAAACCTAATGCTAAACATAACACACTTACCCTAACATAAAACCCTAAACCTAAATTTAAACCTAACACAAAACCTAACCCTAACCCTAACCCTAAGCTAACCCTAATCATAACACTAACCCTTAGGCAAAACAAAACCT
This sequence comes from Marmota monax, assembly GCF_021218885.2. Classification (NCBI taxonomy): domain Eukaryota; kingdom Metazoa; phylum Chordata; class Mammalia; order Rodentia; family Sciuridae; genus Marmota; species Marmota monax. The sequence goes on from NW_026694329.1 coordinate 95,645, forward strand.
TATTGCTAATCCTAACCGTAATCCTATTGCTAAGCCTAACCCTAAACCAAAACCTAATGTGAACCCTAACAGAAACCCTAATACTAAACCTAACCCAAAGCCTAATACTAACCCTAACCCTAACTCCAATCCTTTCCCTAACTGTAACCCTAAACATAACCATAATACTAACCCTAACAGTAACCCTAACACAAACACTAACCCTAAAACTAATCCTAACACAAACCCTAACCTTAACCCTAACCATAACACTAATCATAACCTATTCTTAACCCTAAATCTAACCTAACCCTTAACCTAAATCTAACCCTAAAACTAAACTTAACCATAAACCTAAACATAACCCTAACATAACTCAAACCCTAAACCTAACCCTTAGTCTATATCTAAATTTAACTCAAACCCTGACCATAATCCTAACCCTAACATAACCCTAACACTAACCCTAACCTGAATCTTAATTGTGACCGAAACCCTAACCCTAACACAAACCCTAACTCAAACCCTAACACTAACCCTAAAACTAACCTTTACATAAACCTAAAACTAACCCTGAAATTAACACTAACCCTAACACAAACTCTAACTGTAACCGTAAGGCTAACCCTAACACTTACCTTAATCCTATAATTAAACCTAACACAAACCCCAACACTAACCCTAACACTAACCCTAAAACTAACCTGAATCTTAAACCTAACCCTAAACCTAACTCTAACCGTAACCCTAACTGTAATCATAACTCTTACCCTAACTCTAACCCTAAACCTAACACTAACATTAACCTTAACCCTAACCCAAACACTACCCTAAAACTAACCCTAACCCTAAACTTTACCCTAAGAGTGACTCTAATCCTAAGCCTAACCCTAAGCCTAACCCTAACACAAACCCTAACACTAACCATAACAAAACCCTAATTTAATACTAACACTAACCCTATCCTAACTCTAACCCTAACTTAACCCTCACCCTAAAACTAACCTTAACACTATCCCTAAACCTAACACTAACACTAAACCTAACCCTAATCATAAATCAAAACCTAACTTAAACCCTAACCCTACCCATAGCCCTAAATTAATTCTAACAATAACCCAAACCCGAATCCTAAATGTAACCATAACCCTAACCCGAACAAAAAACCAACCCTAAAAAAATTCCTAAATCTAACCTTAATACTAACTCTAACTTTTACCCTAAATCTAACACTAACCCTAAACCTAAACCTAACCTTTACCTAAACACTAAACTTAAATGTAACCCTAATCCTAACACTACCCCTAAATCTAACCCTAACCCTTACAATAACCCTAACAGTAATCCTAACCCTAACAATTACTCTAACCTTAACCCTAACTCTAACCCTAACACTTGCCCTAACCCTAAACCTAACTCTAACCCTTACACTAACCCCAACCCTTACCCAACTCTAAACCTAACTCTAACACAAAAGCTAACCCTAACTCTAAAACGAACCTTAACCCTTAATCTAAACTTAACCCTAACACTAACCATAACCATAACCCTAAACTAACCATAACCCTAACCCTAAAAATAACCCTTAACCTAACACTATCCTAACCCTAACCCATACCAAAACCTAAGCATAACCCTTATTCTAAACCTAACACTAAGTCTAACCATAACCCTAACCTTAACCCTAAACAAACCCTAACTCTAAGCATAACACTAACACTAATCCTAACCCTAAGCCTAAACCTTTCACTCACCCTAACCCTAACAGTAACTCTAACACTAATACCAATAGTAACTCTAACCCTAACACTAACCCTTACCCTCACCCTAAACCTAACCTTAACCCTAACACTAACAATAATCAAAACCCTATACCTAGCCCTTAAACTAACACTAACCCTAACACTAACACTAATATTAACTCTAAGTCTAATCCTAACTCTAACCCTAACCCTCACCCTAAACATAACCCTAAATCTGACACCAAACCTAACCCTAACCCTTAAACATACTGAACCCTAAACCTAAACCTAAACATAACTCTAACCCTAATACTAACCATAACATTAAACCTAACCTTAACCCTAACCCTAACACTAACACAAACCCTAAAACTAATCCTAACCATAACACTAACAGTAACCCTAACACAAACCTAACCCTAATTATAACATTAATCCTAAATTAACCCTAAACCTAAAAGAACCTTAACCCTAAAAATAACACTAAAACTAAACTTAAATCTAACCCTATCCCTATCCCTAACACTAATTGTAACCCATTCCCTTATTCCAAATCTAACCCTAACAAAAACCCTAACCCTGATCACTAACACTAACCCTGAGCCTAACACTAACTCTAACCTAAAAACTAACCCTAAAACTTATCCTAGAACTACACCTAACCCTAACCATAACCATTACCCTAAATCTAACACTAACCCTAACACTAACACTAATCCTAACCCTTACCCTAACACTAAACCTAACCACAACCCTCACCCTAACACAAATCCTAACCCTAACTCTAACACTTACCTTAACACTAACTCTAAACCTAGAACTAAACCTAAAACTAACCCTAACCCTAACCTCAACAATATCCTAAATCTAACTCTAACCTTAAACGTAACCCTAACCCTAACCCTAAACCAAACACTAAATCTAACTCTAGCCCAAACCTTAACCATAATGCAAACCCTAAACCTATCCCTAACTCTAACCCTAATTCTAACCCTAAGCCTAACCCTTACACTAACCATATCCCTAACACTAGCCCTAACACTAATTCTAAATGTAAATCCTTCCCTAAACCTAACACTAACCCTAACAATAACATTAACACCATCCCTAACCCTAATCGTAATTCTAACACTAACCTTTAAAATATCCCTAACCCTAACATTATTCCTTACTCTATCTCTAACACTAACACTTACACTTTCCCTAAACCTAAAACTAACACTAACACTAACACTAAACCTAAGATGAATCATAATCCTAACCATAACACTAACAATAACCCTAACCCTAACTCTAAAACCAACCCTAAAAGTAACCCTAACCCTAACACTAACCCTAACCCTAATTTAACCCTAACCCAAACCCTAACCCAAATTCTAACCCTAAACCTAAAACTTACCTTAACAATAAACCTAAAACTTACCTTAACCCTAAACCTAACACAAACCCTAACACTAACCCTAAACCTAAGCCTAAATCTAACCCTAACACAAACCATTACCCTAAACATGAACTTAACCAAAACCTAAACCTAAGCCTAACCCTAAACCTAACACTAACCCTAACCCTAACTCAAATTACAACTTTAACCAAAACACTAACTCGAACCGTTATTGTAAAAATAACCCTAACCCTAAAACTAACCCTAGCCATAACCCTAACCCTAACACTAACCTTAAACCTAACACTAAATCTATTTTTAATTTTAAACATAACCCTAGCCATAACACTAACCATAACAATAACTAACAATAACCCTAATGCTAACCCTAACTCTAACACTAACCCTAAACCTAACCCTAAATCTAACCCTAACACAAACCCTTATTGTAACCATAAACTTAACCAAACCGTAAATCTAACCCTAACCCTAACACTAACACTAAGCCTAACTAACTCAAATTACAAACTTAACGATAACACTAACTCTAACCGTTATGGTAAAAATAATGCTAACCATAAAACTAACCCTAGCCGTAACCCTAACACTAACACTAACCCTAAACCTAACACTAAATCTGTTTTTAATTTTAAACCTAACCCTAAATCTGACACTAACCCTAACCATAACATTAAACCTAAAGCTAAACCTAACCCTAAACCTAAGGCTAACCCTAACTCTAACTCTAAACCTAACCATAATGATAAACCTAACACTAACCCTCTCCTTAACCTAACCCTAAATATAAAACTAACCCTAACCCTAATCCTAATTTTTAGCTAACCATAACCCTAACACTAAACGTAACACAAACGCTAACCGTAACGCTAACACTAATTCTAACCCAAACCTAACCCTAACCCTAAAACTAACCCTAACACTATTCCTAATGCAAACACTAACACTAACCCTAACCCTAACACTAACACTAAACCTAACCCTAACCAAAACCCTATATCTAACCCTAATCTTATCTGTAACCCTAACACTAACCCTAATCCTAACCTTAACTTACATCCTAACCCTTACCCTAAAAAAACCTAACCCTAATGCTAACACTAAACCTAACTCTAAGCGTAACCCTAAATCCAACCCTAAATTTAAAACTAACCCTAATCCTAACCCTAACCACAACACTAATCCTAACCCTAACCCTAAACCTAACACTTAGGCTAAAACTAACCATAACCCTTAAACTAACACTAACACTAACCCTAAACCTAAACCTAACCCTGACCATAAAACCAACCATAAACCTAACTGTAACCCTAACACTAACCGTAAACCTATCCCTATCCCTAACTCTATTGCTAAACTTACCCCTATCCCTAACACTAACACTAACACAAAAACTAACCCTAACCCTAACCCTAACCCTAACCCTAACACGAAACCTAACCCTAACCCTAACACTAACACTAAGCCTAAATCTGTCACGACCCCTTGCCCGCAAGGAAGACACAACTCAGGAATCTTCTTTCAGCAATTTATTCAGGCCCTTGATATTTCTTCTTCTCCTTCTCGGATGCCCCTCCCAGCCTTAATAAAGCATCTCAAGCCCCAATGCGAAGCTGCCACGTGGAGCTTTCTCATAGGGTGGTGAAAAACCATGTGCCAACTCTCCCAAATAAGGAGTTGTTTGTCACAGACCACAGCGGAGCCAGCGCCATCTTGTAATGGCTACCATAGTCTGCAGAAACGGCAGAAGCGGCTCACCACATAAATCCAATCTTAACCCTAACACTAACCCTAAGACAAACCCTAAACCTAACACTAACACTAACCCTAACAACACTAACCCTTACCCTAACAATAACCCTAACACAAACCTAAAACTAAAATTAACACTAATTCTAACTCTTATCCTACCTCTAAACCTAACCTAACACTTAATGTAACCCTAACCTAACCCTAACACTAACCCTAACCTTAACACTAACCATAACAAGAACCCCAATCCTAACCCTGACCTTAACACTAACCCTAAAACTAAGGCTAACCCTAACCCTAAAACTAAACATAATGCTAACCTTAACAATAACCCTAAACCAAACCCAAATCTATCACTAACGATAAACCTAAACCAAACCCTAACACCAACCCTAACCATAACCTTAACCCTAACACTAACCCTAACCCTAATGCTAATCCTAACCATAATCCCAATCCTAACCTAACACTAACCCTAACCCTAAACCTAAACCTAACACCAACACTAAACCTAACCCTAAACCTAAATCTAACCCTAATTCATTCTGTGAACCTAACACAAACCCTAACCCTAACCTTAGCTTAAATCCTAACCCTAACCCTAAAATACCCTAACCCTAACCCTAAAACTAAACCTAACACTAACCCTCACCCTGAATTAAATCCTAACTTTAAAACTAACCCTAATCCTAACCCTAACACCAACACTAATCCTATCCGTACCCCTAAATGTAATCTTTAGGTTAACACTAGCAATAGCACTAAAACTAACACACTAACCATAAACTGAACCCTAACCCTAACCATAAAACTAACCATAACTGTAATCCAAAAACTAATTCTAAACCTATCACTCACCATAACATTATTCTTAATTTTAACCCTAACCCTAACCCAAACACTAACACCAAACCTAAACATAACCCTAACCCTAACACTCAGGCTAAACCTAACCCTAACATGAACCCTAACTCTAACTCTAACACTAACCATAAATGTAAACATAACCCTAAACCTAAACCTACCACTAACGCTAAACTTATCACTCAACCCAACCCTAACACTAAAGGTAACCATAAACCTAACCCAAACACTAAACCTAACACTAATTCTAACGCAAAGTTTAACACTAAAACTAGCCCTAACCGAAACACTAATCTTAACGGTAACTCTAGCCCTAATCCTAACCCAAACCCCAACCATACCTGAAATCCTAACCCTAACCCTAACACTAATCCTAACCATAATCCATACCCTAACAATAGACCTAACCCTAATCCTAACACTAACCCTAATCCTAACCCTAACCTTAACCCAAACCATAACGCTAACACTAACCCTAAACCTGTCCCTAAAACTAATCATAACAAAAACCTAACACTAACATTTAACCTAACCCTAAAACTTAGCCTAACCAAAACACTAACTCTAACTCTAACCTTAACTATAACACTAACCCTAAGACAAAACCTAACCCTAACCATAATCCTAAATGTAACACTAACCCTAACCCTATCACTAACCCTATTACTAACCCTAAAACTAACCCTAATCCTAACCCTAACGCTAAACCTACCCCTAACTCTAAACCTAACCCTAACACGAACCCTTGCTCTACACATAAAACTAACCCTAACCCTAACCCTAACACTAACACTAAACCTCTTCCTAACACTAACACTATTACTAACCCTAACCCTAACCCTAACTCTAACACTAACACTAATCCTTACCATAACCATAAAATGAACCCTAACCCTAACCCTAACACTAAAACTAAACCTAACCCTAACCCTGTCACTAATCCTAAACCTAATGCTAACCCTAACATTAACCCTAACAAAAACTCTAACCCTAATACTAACCCTAACCCTAATCCTAACCCTAACATACACCCTAACACTAACATTAAGCCTAATCTTAAAACTAATCCTACTCATAAACCTAATCAAATACTTACCCTACACCTAAAGCTAACATAAAACCTAACCCTAAACTGAACACTAACCCTAACCCTAACCATAACCCTAACCCTAACTGTAACCATAACACTAACACTAAATCTAACCCTAACCCTAACACTAACACTAACACTAAACGTCTCCCTAACCCTAACACTATTGCTAAACCTAAACCTAACCCTAACTCTAACACTAATCTTTACCATAACCATAACATGAACCCTAACCCTAACACTAACACTAAAGCTAACCCTAACCCTAACCCCATCACTAATCCTAAACCTAATGGTAACTCTAATATTAACCCTTACACAAACTGTAACCCTAACCTGAACACAAATCCTAACACTAATTCTAAATGTAATCAAACCCTAACCCTAAATCTAACCCTAAACCTAACACTAACCCTAAACCTATTCCTAAACCTAAAACTATACCTATTCCTAAACCAAACCCTAACCCTAACACTAACCCTAACCATAACCCTAACCTTAACCGACACCCTAAGTCTAACACTAACCATAACCTTTTCTGTAAAACTAAACCTAACAAAAACCTAACACTAATGCTTAACCTACCCCTAAAACTTACCCTAACCTGAACACTATCCTTAACTCTAACCTTAAAAATAACACTAACCCTAAGACAAAACCTAATCCTAACTATAACTGTAAACGTAACACTAACCCTAACCTTATCACTAACCATAAAACTAACCCTAACCCTAACTCTAATGCCTACCCAGAACCTAATCTAACACTTAACCTAAACCTAAACCTAACACAAACCCTATCACTAACCTTAATGTAATACAAACTTTATAACCATAACATTAACATGAATGCTAATTCTAACCCTAAAACTAAAACTAACCCTAACCCTATCAATATCTCTAATCCTAAACCAAATGCTAACCCTAACACAAACCCTGACTCTAATACTAACCCTAACTTTAACCCCAATGCATACTCTAAAAACCCTAAGATGAACCCGAGCTCTACACATAACACTAACCCTAAACCTAATTCTAACCCTTAGACTAACACTAAACCTCTCCCTAACCCTAACATTATTTCTAAACCTAACCCTAAACTTAATTTTAACACTAACACTAACCTTAAGCATAACCCTAACATGAACACTAACCTTAACCCTAACACTAAAACTTACGCTAAACCAATCACTAATTCTAAACCTAATGCTAACACTAACACCAACCCAAACAAGAATTTTATCCCTAATACTAACCCTAACCCTAACCCTAACATTATGCAAACCCTAACACTAACACTAAACCTAACCTTAACCCTAATCCTACCCATTAAACTAACTTATCATAAACCTAAACATAACACAAACCCTAGCCCTAACCCTAACCCTAACCCTAAAACTAACCCTAACACTAACCCTAACCCTAATCTTAGACCTAACCCTAACCAAACCCTAATCATTAACCTAACCCTAAACCTTACCCTAACCCGAATACTAACACTAACTCTAACCTTAACTATATCACTAACCTAAGAGAAAACCTCACCCTAACCATAACCCTAAACATAAAAGTAACCCTAACCCTATCACTAACCCAAAAACAACCCTAATCCTAACACTATTGCTAACCATAACTCTAACCCTAATCCTAACACAAACCCTAAGTCTTACCCTAACCTTAACCCTAACAGAAACAGAAATCCTAAATCTAACACTAAACCTAACTCTTACCCTAAACCTAACTCTAACCCTAAACCTAACCCTATCCCTTATCTTAATACTAACCCTAACACTAAACCTAACCCTAAACATAACCCTAACTGTAACACTAATCCTAACCCTAAACCTAATCATTGCACTAACCCTAACCCTAATCCTAACCCTAACCCTAAACCTAACCCTAATTCTAACCCTAACACTAACACTAAACCTAACCCTAATGATAACCCTAAAACTAAAACTAACCCTAACACTAACCGTAACCCTAAACCAAACCCTAACACTAGCGGTAACCATAAACTTTATTCTAATACTAACCCTAACTGTAACCCTAACAGTAATCCTAATCATAATTCCAACACTAACCCTAATTCTATTTCTAACACAAACCGTAACACCAACCCTAACCCTAACCATAACACTAAACATAAACCGAAACCTAACCCTAACCCTTACATTAACACAAAATCAAACCCTAACACAAACACTGACCCTAACACTCACCCTAACCTTAACACTCACCCTAACCCTAACCGAAACACAAAAAATAAAACTAAACATAATCCTATCCCTAAAAACATTTTAACTGTAAACCTTACATTAACATAACCCTAACCCTAACACTAACACAAAACCTAACCCTAACCCTAAAACTAAACCTAACACTAAACCTCACCTGAAACCTAACCCTAACACTAACCCTATCCCTAACATTAAAACAAACCCTAATTGTAACCCTAACCCTAACACTAACACTAACCCTAACCCTTACCCTAACACTAACTCTAACCCTAACACCAAAATTAAACCTAAACCTAACCCTAACCCTATCACTAATACTAAAACTAATGCTAACCCTAACCCTAACCCCAATCCTAATAATAACCCTAACCCCAAACCTAACACTAAATCTAACACAAATTTTAACCCTAACCCTAAGCATAACCATAACACTAACACTCACCCTAACCATAACTCTAACAGTAACCCTAACACTAACCCTCACCATAAACATAACACTAAACCTAACCCCATCCCTAATCCTATAGCTAATTCTAACAAAATCACAACCCTAAATGTAAAACAAACCACAACTCAAACACTAACACTAAACTTAATACTAACCTTAACCCTAACTCTAAGTTTAAAATTAACCCTAAAATTAACCCTAAACCTAAAAATAACCCTAACCCTAACCCTAATTCTTAGCCTAAGACTAACTCTAACCCTAACCCTAAATCTAACACTAATCCTAAACCTAACTATAACCCTAACCATAAAACTAACCCTAACCCTAACCCTAACCCTATCACTACCTCTAAACCTATCCCAAACCCTAACATTATACTTAACAATAAACTTAACCCTGACCAAAACACTAACAATAAACCTAACCCTAACCCTAACCCTAACACTCACGCTAAACCAAACTCTAACCTTAAACCTAACACTAACCCTAAACTTATCCCTAACCTTAACCTTAACACTAATCTTAACCCTCAACCAAACCCTAACCCTAACACTAACCCTAACACTAACTCTAATGCAAAATTATACAATAATATTAACCCTCAACCTAATGCTAATCCTAATGTTAAACCTAGCCCTAGCACTAAATATAACCCTAACCCTAACACTAACACTAACCCTAACCCTAACCCTTAACCTAACACTAACCCTAACCCTAACCCTAACACTCACCCTAACCTAACCCTAACCCTATCACTGAACTAAACCTAACCCTAACCATAACACTAACCCTAAACCTATTCTTAAAACTAACACTATGCCTCACCCTAACCCTATCAGGAACTAACCCTAACTTAACCTTAAACCTAATTTTAACACTAACCTTAACCCTAACACTAAGACGAAACTTAACCCTAAACCTAACACTAACTCTAACCTAACACTAACACTAACCGTAACTCTAACCTTAATACAAATCCTAACACTAAACTTAACCCTAACCCTAACACTACCAATAACCCTAACACAAAATCTAACACTAACACTATTCCTAACACTAACCCTAAACCTAAGAGCAAACCTAAAAATAACACTAACCCTAACCCCAATACAAACCTTAACCCAAACCCTAACAATAAACCTAACCCTAAACCTAACCCTAACACTCACACAAATACCAGCTCTAAAGCTAACTCTAACTCTAACCCTAACACTAACCATATCCCTAACCCTAATGCTAATCATAACACTAACCCTAACCCTAACCTTAACCCTAACAATAACCCTAAATCTATCTCTACACATAACACTATTGCTAACCCTAATCCTAAACCTAACACTAACCCTATCCCAATCCTAATCCTAACCCTAACTCTAACCCTAATGCAAACCTTAACAAGACCACTAACCCTAACTCTAATACTAATCTTTCCTGTAACCCTAACCTAACAATAAACATAAGCTTAACCCTAACACAAACCCTAAACTTAACCCTAATACTAACCATAACACTAATACTAACCCGAACACTAAACTAACACTAATCCTAACAGTAATCCTACCTATAATCCTAACATTAACTTTAAACCTAACCCTAAAACAAATCCTAATACTATTTCTAACCCTAACCCTAATACAAATACTAACACTAAAGCTAAATTAACAATAATCCTGACCCTAAAACAAATCCTAAATTTAACCCTAACCCTAACACTAACACTAATTCTAAACCTAACCCTAATGCTAATTAATCCTAACACTAACTCTAACCATGACCCAACACTAACATTAGCCCTTATTCTAACCCAAACCTAAAACTAACCCTAAACATAACCTTAAACCTAAAACTAACCCTAACCCTAATCCTAACACTAACTCTCTCTGTAACCATAACCCTAAAACTTCCACTACCCTAATCCTAATCCTAAGCCTAACCGTACCCTTACCCTAACACTAACACAAACCCTAATCCTAAAACTAACCCTAACCCTAAACTAAACCCTATCCCTAACACTAACATTAACTATAACACTCATCCTAACTATAACCATAACACTAATTTTACCCCAATCCTAACCCTATCACTAACACTAACCCTAAACATATCCCTAAACCTATCACTAACCCTTAACCTAATCCTAAACCTAACCCTAACACTAACACTATCCCTAATTCTAACCCTACCCTAACAGTAACATTAACCATAACCCTAAACCTAACCATAAACTTAGCACTAACTCCAACCCTAATCCTTACACTAACTCTAACCCTAAAACTAACCCTAACTCTAAACCTAAACCAAACCCTAACCCTAACCATAACACTAACTTTAACCATATGCCTAACATTAACCCTAATCCTATTCCTAATTCTAACACTATCCATAACCCTACCCCTAAACTTAACCAAATCACTAACACAAACACTAATCCTTAACCTAACCCTAACCCTTACACGAACCCTAACCTTAAACATAACACTAATCCTAACCTAATCCTAACACTAAACCTAACTCTAACACTAACAGTAAACCTAACCATTTACATAACTCTAAACCTAACCCTAAACCTAACACTAACACTAACCCTAACCCTAACACTAACCCGAGGCCTAACTCTAACCCTAAACCTAATCAAAATTGTAAGCCTAACCCTAATACCAACTCTAACCCTAATACAAACCCTAACACTAAGCCTAAAGCAAAACCTAACCCTAAACCTAACACTAACCCTAAGTCTAATCATAACCGGAAACCTAACACTAAAACTAACACTAACACTAACCGTATCCTTAAACATTACCCTTACCCTAAACTTAACCCTAAGACTAAAACTAACCCTAGCCCTAACACTAACCCTAACACTAACCTTAAACCTAACACTAACTCTAAAACTTACCCCATCCCTAACCTAACGCTAACCCAAACGCTAAACCTAAAACTAATTTTAAACTTAACCCTAATGCTAACCTAAACACTAACCTTAACCCTAACTCTAACCCTGTACCTAACCCTAACCATAACCCTAACACTAACTCAAACCCTAACCATAACTTGAACACTAACACTAACCCTAAACCTAACTTTACCATAAATTTAAACCTAACCTTAACCCTAACACTCATCCTAAACCTAAACCTAACCCTAACACTAAACCTAACCCTATCTCTACCCCGAACTCTAAAGCAAACTGTAAGACTAAACTTAATAGTAACACTAACCCAAACACTAAGCCTAAAATTAAACTTAAACCTAACCCTAACACTAACCCTAAAACTAAAACTAACCCTAACCCTAACCATAACACTAAACATTACCCTAACCCTAAACTTAACCAGAACCCTAACCCTAACACTAACACTAACCCTAACACTAACCCTAAACCTAACACTAACCCTAAAATTACCCTAAATCTAACCCTAACCCTAACCCTAAATCTAACACTAAACTTAACACTAATTCTAAACCGAAACCTAACACTAACCCTAACACTAACCCTAACCCTTACCCTATACCTAACTGTAACCCTAACCCTAACCCTATTCCTAAACCTAACACAAACCCTAACACAAACCAGAACCCTAAACCTAACCCAACCCTAACCCTAACCCTTACCTAATTGGAACCGTAACCCTAACACTAACCCTAAAACTAATCCTAACCCGAAACCTTACTCTATCACTAACCCTAACCTTAACCCTAAACTAAACCTAACTCTAACCATAACACTAACCCTAACCCTAAACTTAACCCTAACACTAGCGCTAAATCTAACCCTAAACTTTAACCATAAACCTATCTGTAATTCTAACCCTAAATATAAAGCTAACAATAACCCTAACCCTAACCCTAATCTTAATATTAAAACTAACCATAACACTAACCCTAATACTCTCCATAACAATAACATTAAATCTAACCCTAACCCTAACGCTAACCCTTACCCTTAACCTAACACTAACTCTAACACTAAACCTAACCCTAACAATAAACCTAACCATAAACATTACTCTAACCCTAATACTAACCATAACACTTTCATTAAACCTAAACCTAACCCTAACAAAAACCCTATCACTAACCCTAAAACTAACACTAACCCTAAACCAACCATAACCCTATCACTAACACTAAACCTAATCCTAAACCTTAATCTAATACTAACCCTAAACCTAACAATAAACCTAAACCTATTCATAAACCTAACACCATTTCTAACCCTATCCGTAACCCTAAAACTAACACTAATCCTAAACCTAATCCTAAACCTAACACTAACAATAACCGTAACACAAACCTTAACACTAACCCCAAAATTAACCTTAAAACTAACCCTAATCGTTATTTTAAACCTAACCCTAACACTTACCCTAACCCTAACACAAACCCTAACACTATCCCTAACCTTAAGCCAAACTCTAACCCTAACACTAAAACTAAGACTAATCCTAACACTAAACCTAACACTAAACCTAACCGTCACCCTTACCCAAACCTTAAACCTTATCCTAGTCCGAAAACTAACCCTAACCCTAAACGTAACCATAACAATAACCCTAACCATAAACCTAACCTTAATCATAATCCTAACTTTAACACTAACATAAAACTAACACTAACACTAACGTAAAACTAACCCTAACCCTAACATGAACCCTAACCCTAACCGTAATGAGAACCGTAAAACTAACCCTTAATGTAACCCTAACACTAACACTATCCCTAACCATAATCCTAACCATAACACTAACCCTAACCCTAAGCCTAACATTAAACCTCAACCAATCTGTAATTAAACTATTGCTAACCTTATTCCTAACCTTAACCCTAACATTAAAACTAAACATAACCATAACCCTAAACCTAACCCTAACACGAACCATAATCCTAAGCCTAACACTAAACCTAACCTAACCCTAACTCTAACCCTAAACCTAAAACTAATCCTAACCCTAACACTAACAGTAACCCAAACACAAACTCTAACCTTACCCTAACCCTAATGCTAACCCTAACCCTAACCCTAACACAAACTCTAACCCTAACCCTAACACTAACCCTAACCCACCCTAACACTAACACTAAATCTCACCCTATCACTAACACTAGTGCAAACGCAAACATTAACACTAACCGTAACCCTAACCCTAATCCTACATGTAACCCTATTCTAACACTAACCCTTACCCAAACACACACCCTAACCATCACCCTAGCACTAAACCTAAACTAAATGTAACACTAACACTAACACTAACCCTAACCCTAATCCTAACTTTAACCTTAACCCTAAATCAAACCCTAAAACCTAACATAAATTCTTAGTCTAACTCTAACCATAACACTAACACAAAAACTAACCCTAAACCTAATACTAATCCTAACCCTAACACTAAACCTAAAGCTAACACTAAATCTAACCTTAACCATAAACCAAACTCTAACCCTAACTCTAACCCTAACCCTAACACTCAACCTAACCCTAACCCTAATTCTAATCTTAACTGTAACCCTAACCCTATCTCTAGCCCTAAACCTAACACAAACCCTAAGTCCAACCCTAATCCTAACACTAACACAAACACTAACCCTAACCCTAACACTAACCTTAACCCTACTTATAACCCTAACCCTAACAGTAACCCTAAAGCTAAACCTAACACTAACTCTAACCCAACAGTAAAACTAAGCCTATCCTTAATCCTAACCCTTACCTAACCCTAACAATAAACCTAAGCCTAACCTTAACTCTAACCCTAACACTAACCCTAACAGTAACCCTAAAACTAACTGTAAACTTATGAATAAACCTAACACTAACTCTAACACTAACCCTATCCTTAACCCTAATGCTAAACCTAAAACTAAGCCTAACCATAACACAACCAGAACACTAACACTATCACTTACCCAAACCTTAATGTTAACACTAATCTTAACCTTAAACTTAACACTAACTCTATCCCTAACCCCAAACTAACACTAATTCTAACCGTAATCTCAATCCGAACACTAACCCTAACATTAACTCTAACCCAAAACCTTAAAAGAAACACTAATCCTAAGCCTAATCCTAATCCTAACATAACACTAAACCTAACACAAAACTTAACTGTAACCCTAAACCTATCCCTAACACTAACCTTAACCCTAACCCTAACACAAAACCTAACTGTAACCTAAACCTAACCCTAACCCTAACCCTAACGGTAACTCTAACACTAACACTAACTCTTACACTTAACCCAACCCTAAACCTAACCCTAACCATAACCCTAATCCTAACAATAACCCTAACTCTAACCCTAAACCTAACACTCAACCCTACCCTAACCCTAACACTAACCCTAAACCTAACTCTAATCCTAACTGTAAACCTAACCCTATTTGTAACCCTAAACCTAACACAAACCCTAAGTTCAAACCTAATCCTAACACTAACACAAACACTAACCCTAACCTTAACACTAACACAAACACTAACCTTAACCCTAACACTAAATCTAACCCTACTTATAACCCTAACCCTAACAGTAACCCTAAACCTAAACCTAACCCTAACTCTAACCCTGACACTAAACCTAAGCCTATCCCTAATCTTAACCCTAACCCTAACCCTAACACTGAACCTAACCGTAACCTTAAACCTAAAACTAACACTAACCCTATCCCTAACTCTAACAGTAACCCTAACACTAACTCTAAACTTAAAACTAACCCTAACACTAACTCAATCCCTAACCCTAATGCTAAACCTAAAACTAAGCCTAACTATAACACAACCAGAACACTAAACCTAACACTTACCCAAACCCTAAAACTAACCCTAATCTTAACCTTAGCCTTAACATTAACCCTAATCATAACCCCAACCTAATGCTAATTCTAATCGTAATCTCAACCAGAACCCTAACCCTAACATTAACACTAACCCAAACCCTAAAAGTAACACTAACCCTAACCCTAACTATAATCCTAACCGTAACCCTAACCCTAACACTAACCCTAACCTTAACCCTAACACGAAACCTAACCGTAACCCTAACCCTAACCCTAACACTAAACATAACCTTAACCCTAACACTCACCCTAATGGTAACCCTAACACTAACACTGACTCTTACACTTAACCCAACCCTAAACTTAATTCTAACCCTAACTATAACACTAACCCTAATCCTAAACCTAACCATAACCCTAGCACGAACCTCAAGTCTAACCTTAACCCTAACGCTAACCCTAATTTTAACCCTAACACTAACACTAACCATAACACTAACCCTAAACATAACCTTATCCCTAACAATAACCCTAACCCTAACACTAACACTAACACTACCTTTAACTTTAAACCTTACTGTAATCCTAACATTCAACCTAACCCTAGTTCTAACATTAAATATAACCCTAATATTATTCATAACCCTAGCACTAACCCAAACACTAACCCTAACCCTATTCGTAACCCTAACAAAACCCTTCCCCTAAACTTAATCCTAAAACAAACAAAACCCCTATTCCTAACATAACTTTAACCATAACCCTAAATCTAACCCTAACTCTAAAACTAATCCTAACCCAAACACTAACCATGAACTTTACCCTAAACATAACCCTTACCCTATCACTAAACCTAAACCTAACCCTAACACTAAATCTAAACCTATCCCTAACCCTAAAACTATAATTAAACCTAAACCTAACCCTAACACAAACACTAACACAAACATAACCCTAATCCTAAACCTAACCCTAATGCTCACCCTAAACCTAACCCTAACACTAACACTAACCATAAGACTAACGCTAACACTAACACTAACCCTAAACCTAACCCTAACTATTACCTTAACCCTAACACTAACCCTAATCTTAACCCTAAACCTAACACTGAATATAACTCTATCCCCTAATTCTAACTCTAAACCTAACACTAATCCTAACCCTAACACTAACCCTAAGCTAACACTAAATCTAACCTTAACCATAAACCTAACTCTAACCCTAACGCTAACACTCAACCTAACCCTAACCCTATCCCTAACCCTAATTCTAATCTTAACTGTAACCCTAACCCTATCTCTAGCCTTAAACCTAACACAAACCCTAAGTCCAACCCTAATTCTAACACTAACACAAACACTAACCCTAACACTAACACTAACCCTAGCCCTAAACCTAAACTTAACACTAACCCTAACACAAAATTGACACGAACATTAACCCTAACCCTATCCTAATCCTAACTGTAACCCTAAACCTAACAATAACCCTAAACCTAATCCTAACTCAAACCCTAAACCTAAACCTAACACTAACCCTAACCCTAACCCTAAACCCAAACCTAATCCTATCACTAATTCTAACCCTAACCATAACCCCTAAACTAATACTAACTCTAACCCTAAAAATAACCACAAACCTAACACTAAACCTAACACTAACCATAGTCCTAACCCTAACATTAACACTAACCCTAACTCTACCTGTAACACCAACAATAACATTAACTCTAAATCTAAACCTAATCATAATCCAATCACTAAATGTAACACTAATTCTACTCCTATATATAACCATAATCTTATCTGTAACCCTAATACTAACACTAACCCTAACCCGAACCCTTACACAAAGAGTAACCCTAACCCTAATCCTAACTCTAACTAATCCTAACCCTAACACAAACCTAATACTAACCCTAACACTAACTCTAAACCTAACCCTTACCCTGACACTATCCCTAACCATAACCCTAACACTAACCAAAACACTAACTCTAAACTATAACAATAACACTAACTATAAACCTAACCCTAAACCTAAACATAATCCTAACCCTAACACTAACACTAACTCTAAACCTATCCCTAAGCCTAAGAGTATAATTAACCCTAACCTAACCCTAACCCAAACCTAACCCTAACCATAACCCTAATATTAACCCTCACTCTAACCTGAAACCTAACACAAACTCTAATTCTAACACTAACGCTAAACCTAATCCTAACCCTTACTTTAACCGTAACACTAAACCTAAACTTAACATTAACCCTAACCCTAAAACTAACCCTAACACTAACCCTAACCCTAAACTTAAACCTAACCCTAAACCTAAAACTAACACTAACCCTAACACTAAACCTAACATAAAACTTAACACTAACATTAACCCTAACCCTATCCTAATCCTAACTATAACCCTAACCCTAACAATTAAATTAACCCTAATCCTAACTCAAATCTTAAACCTAACCCTAAAACTAACTAAACCTAAACCTAACACTAACTCTTACACCAAAACTAACCTTAAGCCTAAACCTAAACCTATCACTAATCTTAACCCATAACCTAACACTAATCTCAACCCTAACATTAATCTTAACCCTAACACTAATCATAACACTAACCCTAAACCTAACCCTAACCATAAAACTAAGTCTAAATCTATCTCTACCCAAAACAGTATAATAAACCCTCATCCTAACCCTAACACAAACACTAACACACAACCTAACCATAACCTTATCTTTCACCCTAACCCTAACCCTAACCTTAACACACACCATAACCCTAACCATAACACGAACACTAATTCTAACACTAACACTAACCCTAACCCTAAACTTAACCCTAAAACAAAGCTTAAACTTATCCCTAACCTTAACCTTAAAACTAACCCTAACACTAACTGAAAACCTAACCCTGAACCCAACCCACAACCTAACCATAACCCTAACACTAACCCTAATACTAACACAAACCGTAACACTAACCCTAACCATAAACCTAACCCTAACATAAACCTAACCCCAATGTAATCCTATCACTAATTCTAACCCTATACATAATCCCAAACCTAAAAATAACCCTTACCCTAACCATAACTCTAACAACCAACACTAACCCTAACTCTACTCCTAACCTTATGAATAATATTAACTGTAATTCTAAAACTAATTATAATCCTAACAATAAACCATACCCTAATTCTAACCCTAAATATAACCCTAATCTTATCCATAACACTAACACTAATTCTAACCCTAACCCTTTAACAAACCCTAACCATAACCCTAATCCTAACTAACCCTAACAATAATCCTTACACTAACCCTAACACACTAAAACTAACCCTAAACCTAACACTAACCCTAACCCTAAACCTAACACTAACCCTAAACCTAACCCTTACCTTAACACTAACCCTAACCATAACCCTAAAACTAACACTAACCATAAACCTACCCATAACCCTAACCATAACACTATTTCTAACCCTAACCCTAACATCAACTCTAAACCTAACCCTAACCCTAACACTAACTCTAACCTATTCCTAACCCTAACACTGCAATTAAATCTAATCATAACTCTAAACCTAACCCTAAATCTAACAGTAACTCTCACCCTAAACCTAACCCTATCACTAACCCTAACACTAATGCTAACACAAAATTTAACACTAACTTTAACCGTAACCCTAACCTAATTCTAACTCTAACCATAACCCTAATCCTAACACTAAACCTAAGCCTAACTCAAACCCTAATCCTAACCCTAACCCTAACCATTACTCTTACCCTGACACTAATCTTAACCCTAAATCTAACCCTATCACTAACCTTAACCCTAACCCTAACCCTAACAAAACACTCACACTAAACCTAACTGTAAGTGTAACACTAACTCAAAACCTATCCCTAACCCTAACACTATAATTAACCGAATCCCTAACCCTAAAAATACACTAACACTAAACCTAATTCTAACCCTAACCCTCACCCTAACCCTATCCTAAACATGAACACTAATTCTAAACCTAACACAAGCCCTAACGCTAATCCTAACCCTTACCTTAACCCTAACTCTCTCCCTAAACTTAACCCTAACCCTAACCCTAAAACTAACCCTAACCTTAATTCTAACCCAACGATTAACCCTAAAACTAAACTTAACGCAAAATTAACACTAAAACAAACCCTAATAATAACATACTTTTAACCATAACACTAAGGCTAACACTAACCCTAACCCTAATCCTAAATCAAATTCTAAACCTAACCCTAAAACTTACCTAATCATAAACCTAACCCTAACCCTAACCCATACCCTAAAACTAACCTCCACCGTAACCCTAACACAAACACTAATCTTAAACCTAACCATAACCCTAATACTAACACTAACACATACCTATTTCTAAATATAACAGGATCCCTAATCCTAACCCTTACCCTACCCCTAAAACTAACCCCAACCCTAACCCTAACCCTAGCCATTATACTAATCCTAACCCTAACCCTAAGACGAACCATAAACCTAAACCTAAGCCTAACTCTAGTCCTAACCTTACACTAACCCTAACCCTAACCCTAACCCCTAACCCTAACCCTAACACTAACACTTACTCTAAACCAAACCCTAACACTAACCATAAACCTAACTCTACCACTAACCCAAAGAATAATCCTAACCCTAAGCATAACTCTAAATACAACACTAACTCTAACCCTAACCATAAACCTACACCTAACCCTAACAATAACCCTAACCATAACTCTAACACATACCCTAAAACTAATCCTAACCGTAAACCTAACACTAACCCTAACTATAACTCTAACATGAAACATAAACCTAATCCTACCTTAACCCTACCAATAAACCAAACCGTAACCCTAACCCTAACACAAACCCTAAACCAACCATACCCCTAACCCTAACCTAGCCACATAACCCCTACCTAAACCTAATCCTAAACATAACCCCAACACTAACCCTAAACCTAACCCTAACCCTAACACTAACCCTAACACAAACCCTAAACCTATTACTAACCCTAACCCTAAACCTAAATCTAACACTAAACCTAACACTAACCCTAACCCTAATCCTAACTCTAATCTTAACCATAACCCTAATGATAACCTAAACCAACCGTAACCCTAACACAAACCCTAAACCTAACCAAACAATAGCCCTAACACTAACCCTAACACTACCTCTAAATCCAACCCTAACCCTAACTCTAAAACTAACCATAACCCTAAACTGAACCCTAAGCCTAAACCTAACCCTATCACAAACACTAACACTAACACTAACCATAACACTAACCCTACCCCTAACTCTAATACTAACCCTAAGTGTTACCCTAATCTTAACTGTAACCCTAAGCCTAAACCAAACCCTAAACCTAACACAAATCCTAACAATAAACCTAACACTAACCCTAAAAACTAACCCTAACACTAACCCTATCCCTAAACCTAACCCTGTCTCTAACCCTAACCTTAACCCTTACATTAACCCTAACCCTAACCCTTACCCTAACCCTAACACTCAACTAATCCTAACCCTAAACCTAACAATAACCATAACCCTAAACCTCACACTAAACCTTAACCTAACTGTAACCCTAACCCAAACACTAACGCTATCCCTAACCATAATCCTAACCATAACACTAACTCAAAGAGCAACCCTAACCCTAAACCTAATCCTAACAGTAACCCTAACCCTAACCCTAACCCTATCCCTATCCCTATCACTAATACTCACCCTACCTCTAATCCTATCAATTACCCTAAGCCAAACTCTCACACTAATGCTACCCTAGTCCTAACATTAATCCTTAGCCTCTCCCAAACCCTAACTATTTTACTAGTCCTAACCCTCGGCCTCATACTTGCTCTAGCCTTAATCCAAAACCTGACCCTTATTCTGACCCTAACACTAACCCTAGATCTAAACCTGACACTAAACCTAAACTGGACTCTAAATCTTCCCCTACCAGTAAACCTATACAAAAACCCAACAGTAACAATAGCACTAGACCAAATCTAATACTAATTAGAGTCATAAATCTAGCCCTAACCCTAAAAAAAAAACTTGAACTAGCCATAAATATAACCCTTAACCTAAGACAAACACTAACCCTATGCCAAGACACAATGCTATTCCTAATTCTGGCCCTAACCCTAACCCAAACATTGACACTTACCCTAACACAAACCATAGCTCTAAACCTTATCCTAACCCCAAATCTAACCCTAACACTAGAATTATCCATAACTCTAACACTAAAACTAGCCATAACCATAACCCATAGCCCTAATGCTAGCCATAAACATCACACAAACCTAGCCCTCATCCTAGCCCTAAACCTAGCCCTAATTGTAACTCTAACCGTAACATTAGACCTAACCCTAACCCTAAACCTCGACTTAGTCCTTAATTTAGCTCAAACTCTCACCATTTCTCTAATCTTAACTCTAACCCTAATCCTAACTCTAGCCGTGACTCTAACCCTAACCCTCTCCCTAGACCTAACCCTAGCTCAAACCCTAATACTTACCATAAATCGAACCCTGACACTATCCCTAGGCCTCACCCTAACCCTAGCCATAAAATTAACCTTAACCCTAGCCCTAACCTTAGCTCTAACCCTAGCCATTACCCAAAAGATAAGCCTAAACCAAATGCTAACCCTAGGCCTAACGCTAACCCTATCGCTAACAATAACCATATCCGTTACTCTAAACCTAACCTGAATCCTAAACCTAACCCTATCCATTACCTGAATCCTAAACCGAACTCTAATGCTAATAAAAGCCTTAACCCTAAACCTTAACCTAAACCAAACCATACCTGGACATTGACTCTAATAAAACACCTAGCTCTAAACCTGACCCTTACCCTAAAACTAACACTTACACAAGACCTAGCCATAATCTAACCATAAAACTACTACTGACTTTGAACCTAGACTTGACATTAGCCTTAGCCCTAATCTTAGCCCTAGCCCTAACACATACTCTCATCCTGGCACTAAACCTAGCCTTAATCCTAACCTGAACCCTAAGCCTAGCCCTAAATCAAATTCTAACCTGAACCATAGCTGTAAACCAAGCTATAACACCCTTCTCCTAAATCTAACCCTAGCCCTAACACTAACACTAACCATAACACTAGCCTTAACCCTAGGCCTAACCATAACACTAACACTAGCGTTAATCTTAACCCTAATATAGCCCTAACCCTAAACCTACTCCTAAGTCTAACCCAAAGAATAACTCTAATCACACCCCAGTCCTATTTCTAGTTTTAACCTTATCCATTACCCTAACCCTAACACAAGACCTAAACTTACCCTAATGCAGGCCCTATCCCTAAACCTAGATCTAACCATAAAAATAAATCTAAGCCTAAATCTCATCCTACCACTAGCCTTAAAACTATTGCTAATCCTAAAACTAGACCTAATCCTAGCCCTAGCTCTAAAGCAAAACTGAGCCATAGCCCTAACCTAACACTAGCCTAACGGTAATGCTAGACCTGACATTAGCCCTATCCCTAATTCTTACGCTAAACCTAACTCAAAACCTAACCTTACACCTAGCCTTAATCCTAGCCCTATTTTGAGTCCTATCTTTAACCCTGAGCAGTAACACTGATCCTGACTCTAACTCTAACACTAACCCTATCTCTAATCATCTCCCTAAACCTAAACCTAACCTAAACACTAGACCTTGACCTAAACCTAATGCTATCTCTAATCATAACCCTAGTTCTAACATTAGCAGTAGTCCTACACTAGCCCTAACCTAACCCCAAACCTAGTCCTAATCTGAGCCCTAAGTCTTGTTTTAATCATAGTCCTAACCCTATCCCTAGTCCTAACCTAAAATTAACCCTAAACACAAACCTTGTCCTAATCCAACACCTAAACTGAACCATAGCTCTATTCCTAACAATAACACTAGCCCTCAACCTAGATATTATTTTATCCTTTACCCTAACCCTAAGCAAATTCTACACCTAGGCCTAAACCTAACCATAGCCCTAACCTAACCATAACTCTAGTTCTAACTGTAGCTCTAATCCTATCCATTACCTTAACCATATTTTTAACCAAATTCTCTCCCTAGAACTAACTCTAACCCTATACCTTATCCTAACCCTGTCCATTATACTAAACCTAACCTGACCTGAAACCTAACCATATCCATTACCCTAAACCTAATGCTAATTTTAGCCCTAACCATAAATCTTAACTTAACACATATCCTAATCCTGATTCTGACCCTAATAATAACCCTTGCTGTAAACCTGACCCTAACCCTCAACATAACTGTGACAATAGACCTGGTCATAAACATAAACCTAAAATTATACCTAACTATAACCCTAGAACTGACATTAGCCATAGACCTAATCCTAGCCCTGACCCTAGCACAAACACTACCCCTAATCATAGTCATAAACCTAGCCTTAATCCTAATCCTACCCTTAATCAGAGCCCTAACCCTAATTTTATCCCATGCCCTAGCCCAAAATGTTGCTGTAACATCATACCTTACCCTAAACCTAACGCTAACCCTAACCCTAGCCCTAACTCTAGGCAAAAACCTAACACTAACCCTAGGGCTAATTTTAGCCCTAATTTAAACCTAAAGCTAAACCGAATCCTATCCCTAGCCCTAAGACTTACTCTAACTCTCACACTAGCCCTATCCAAAGTTCAAAACCTATCCCTTACCATAACCCAAAACCTAGCCCTATCCCTAGGCCCAACCCTAACTCTAACCATCATCCAAACCCTAAACCTGGTTGTAAACCCTAACCTTAAGCCCAAACCTCACCCAAACACTAGCCCTAAACCTAATGCTAATTGGAAAACTAGCTCTAACCCTACCCTAGGCCTAAAACAAAACTGAGCCATAATCCTAGCCCTAACCCTTAATGTAAACCAAACACTAACCTTACACCTATCCCTAAACTTAGCCCTAATTTGAGTACTAACTCAAACCATAGAAATAACCCTGACCCTGGCTGGGATCCTAACAGTACCCCTAGCTCTAAACATTGCCATAACGATAACCCTAGAACTAGCCCTTATCAGAAAACTAGTTCTGTCATTAGCAGTTGCCCTAATGCTAACACAAATCCTAGTCTAATCCGAGCTATTACTGATTGTGGCCTTAACCATAAAAATAATCCTAATCCAAAAATGATCCTTAACCTAATAGCAACCCTAGCTCTAAACTTTATCCTAAACCAAAACCTAACCCTAACATAGATTTATCCATAACCCTGACCCTAAAACTAGCCATAAACATATTCCTAGCTCTTACATTACCCTTAGCCCTAACGTTAGCCCTAAACATTACACAAAACTTAGCCCTTACCCTAAACCTAAACCTAGCACTAATTATAAACCTAACCATACCTTAGAACTAAACATAATGCTAACCCTCACCCTAGACTTAACCCTAGATCAAACTCTCATCCTTAGCCTAAAGATAAACCTAACACTAAACCAAACCCTAGCCATGACTCAAACCCTAACCATCACCCTAGCCCTAACCCTAGCTCAAATGCCTACACTTACCCTAAACCTAACCCTAACATTAACCCTAGGACTAACCCTAACCCTTACACTAAACCTAACCTTATCCCTAGCCCTAACCTTAGCTCTAACCCTATCCCTTACCCTAAAGATAAGCCTAACATATATGCTATCCCTAGGCCTAACAATAAACCTATTGCTAACACTAAACCTACACATTACTCTAAACCTAACCAGAACCATAAACCTAATTCTATCCATTACCATATCCATAACCCTGACCCTAAAGCTAATTAAAACCTTAATTCTAAAACTTAACCTAAACCAAACCCTACCCAGACCCTGACCCTAATAATACACCTAGTTGTAAACCTGACCCTTAGCTAAACATAACCCTTACACTTGATCTAGCTGTAACCTAAACCTAAAAGTAAATCTAGACCTGACATTAGCCCTGTCCCTAATCCTTGCCCTAGCCCTAACACAAACCCTCATCCTAGCACTAAACATAGCCTTAATCCTAACCCTAGCTCTAACCCTAATTCTAAACCTCACCCTAGCCCTAAACCTAACAATAAACCCATTCCTTCCCCTAACCCTAATCCTAACCCTAGGCCTAACCATAACACTAATCCTAGCCCTAGTTCTAACCCTAATTTATCTCTAAGCATATACCTAACCTTAACTCTAGCCCTAAGACTAACTCTAACTCTTGCCCGAGCCCAATTTCTAGTTCTAACTCTATCCATTAATAACCCTAACACGAGCTGTAAACTTATCCCTAAACCTAGCCATAGCCCTAAACCTAGATCTAACCATAAGAGTAAAACTAAGTGTAAACATCACCATACCACTAGCACCAACACTATCGCTAATCCTAAAAGTAGCCCTAGCTATAAAACAAAATTGTGACAAAGCCCTAACGCTAACCCTAACAAAACCATAATGCTAGAATTGACATTAGACATATCCCTAATTCTTATCCTAACCCTTACACAAACCCAAACCTTACACCTAGCCTTAACCCTAGCCCTAATTCGAGTCTATCACTAACTGTGATCAGTAACACTGATCTTGACTCTGATGGTAAATGAACCCTATCTCTAATCATCACCCTAAACCTAATCTACACACTAGATTTAGACAAAATGCTAAATTTAACACTAGTCCTAATCATAACCCTAGTTCTAAAATTAGCACTAGTCCTAAATAGCCCTAACCTAACTCAAAACCTAGACCTAATCAGAGGCCTAATTCTTGCTTTAACCCTAGCCCTATCCCTAACCTAGCCCTAACACTTAACCTAAACTAACCATAAAACTAAACCTTATCCTAACCCAAAATCTAACCCAAAACATAGCACTAACCCTAACCATAATCCTAGCCCTTTTCGTAGCTCTGATCTTCTCCATTAACCTAACCATAACCATAACAAAATTCTAACCCTAGGTTGGCCTAACCCTAACCAAAGCTCTAGCCTAACCATAACCTTAGTCCTAACTGTAGCTCTAATCCAATCTATTACCCTAACCATAACTCTAACAGAATTCTATCCCTAGTCCTAAACCTAACCCTATCCCAAACCCTCAACCTGTCCAATACACTAATTCTAACCTTAAACCTAAACTTAACCATATCCATTTCCCTAACCCTAACACTAACCCTAATGCTAATTTGAGCCCTAAGCCTAATCCTTAACCTAACCCATACCCTAAACCTGACCCTGACTCTAATAATACCTCTAACTGTAAACCTGACCCTAACCATCAACCTAACATTTAAAATAGACCTGTCCATTATCCTTACCCTAAAACTATCCCTAACCACAACCCTAGACATGAAATTAGCCCTATCCCTAATCCTAGCCCTAAACTTAAAACAAATCCTAGCTCTAATCCTATCACTAAGCCTAGCCTTAATCCTAACCCTAACATTAACTCTAGCCCTAACCCTGACTTTATACTTTGCCCTAAGCCCTAAATGTAGCTTTAACATCATACCTTACACTAACCCTAATGCTAACCCTAACCCTAGCCCTAAACCTAGGCCTAAACCTACAAGTAACCATAGCTCTATTCTAGCCCTAATTTAGCCCTAACCCTAAACCTAACACTATCCCTAGCCCTAAGACTAACTCTAACTCTTGCCCTAGCCCTAGTTCTAAACCTATCCGTTAACATAACCCAAACCCTATCCTTATCCTTAGCCCCAACCCTAGCCCTAACCTTCACCCTAGCCCTTAACCTGGATCTAACCCTAACCTTTAGCCTAAAGCTCATTCTAACACTAGCCCTAACCCAAATGCTAATTGGAAAACTAGCCCTAACAGTACCCTAGATCTAAATCAAAATTGAGTCATAACCCTAACCCTAACCCTTAACCTAAACCAAACCCTAACCCTACACCTAGTCCTAAACGTAGTCCTAATTTGAGTCCTAACTCTAACCCTAGAAGTAACCCTGACCTTTACTCAGACCCTAACAGTAACCCTAGGTTTAAACATTGCCCTAATGCTAAACCTAGAACTAGCCCTAAACGGAATCCTAGTTCTTTCATTAGCTGTAGCCCTAATGCTAACACAAATTCTAGCCCTATTTTGAGCCCTAAACCTAGGTTTAACCCTAACCCTAACCCTAACCATAACCCTAACTCTACCTCTAACCCTATGCCTTGCCCTAAAACAAACCCTCACCCTAATGCTACCCTAGTCCTAACCATAATCCTTAGCCTACCTCAAACCCTATCTCTATTACTAGACCTAATACTAGCCCTCATTCTAGTTCTAGCCCTAACTCTAACCCTGACCCTTATTCTGACTCTAACACTAACCCTAGGTCTAAACCTGACACCCTAAAGCGAACCCTACCCCTACCCCTACCGGTAAACCTATACCTAAACCTAACAGTAAAACTGGCACTAGACCAAACCTATTCCTAAGCAGAGTCATAAATCTAGCTTTAGCCCTAAGCAAAAACCAAGCACTAGCCCTAACAATAACCATTAACCTAACATAAAGACTAACTCTACCCCTAGACCCAACACTAGTCCTAAATCTGGCCCTCACCCTAAACCTAACCCTAACTGGAACAATGACCCTTACTCTAAAACCAATCCTATATCTAAATCTTATCCTAACCCAAACCATAACTAGAACACTAGACTTATCTATAACCCTAACCCTAAAATTAGCCATAACCATATCCCTAGCTCTTAAAATACCCATAGCCCTAATGCTAGCCATAAACATCACACAAAACATTGACCTTATCCTAGCCCTAAACTTAACCCTTATTGTAACCCTTACCATAAGCCTAGTTCTAACCCTAACCCTAACTCTCACCCTAACCCTAATTCTAGCTCAAACTCTAACCTTAATCTAAACATAACCTTAACCCTAAACCTAACATTAGCCCTCACTCTAATCCAACACTCATGCTAGCCTAATCCTAGTTCAAATGCTAACACTTACCCCAAACCTAACCCTGATATGAACCCTAGCCCTAACCCTAACCCTAGTCCTAATTTTAACCTTAACTCAAGCCCTAACTTTACCTCAAACCCTATGCTTTACTCTAAAGTTAAGCCTAACCCAAATGCTAACACTAGGCCTAATGCTAACACTATTGCTAACACTAACCCTATTCATTACTCTAAACCTAACCTTAACCCTAAACCTAACCCTATCAGTTACCCTAACCTGAACCCTAACCCTATCCGTAACACTACTTCAAGCCTTAACCCTGAATCTTAACCTAAACCAAACCCTGCTCAAACCCTGACTCTAATAATACACCTAGCTTTAAACCTGACCCTTAACCTAAACCTAAACCTTACACTAGACTTAGCCATAACCTAACACTAAAACTAACCATAACAATAAACCCAGACTTGACATTAGCCCCAGCCCTATACTAGCCCTAACCCTTACACAAACATCTTAGCCTATACCTAGCCTCAATCCTAACCCAAACCCTAACTCTAGCCCTATCTCTAATTTTAACCCTTGCCCTAGACCTAAACTTAGGTATAACCCCATCTTTTCCCCTAACCCTATCACTAACTCTAACCCTAACACTAACCATATCTCTAGCCCTAACCCTAGGCCTAACCCTAACACTAACCCTAGCACTAATCATAGCTCTAATTTAGCCATAACCATAAGTCTACCCCTAATCTTGGCCTAAGACTAAATCTAACTCTCCCCAGCCCTATTTCTAATTCTAAGCCTATCCATTACAAAAAAACCTAACTCAAGCCCTAACATTAGCCATAACCCTAGCCTAGATCCTACCTTAGATCTAACCATAACTCTACATTTGACCCTAACCCTAAGCCTAATCCTCAACCTACCACTAGACCTAACAATATCGCTAATCCTAAAACTAGCCATAACCCTAGCCTTTTCCTTTAAACAAAACTGAGCCATTGTCCTAACCCTAAATAGGGTTAGGGTTAGTGTGAAGGTTAGGGTTAAGTTTCATCATAGTGTTAGGGATAGAGTTAAATTTAGGATTAACCCTAAATATTAACCTAAACCAAACACTAACATTAACCCTAACATTAATCCTCACACTAACCCTAACCCTAACCCTAACACTAACCCTAATCCTAAACCTATCACTAACCCTAACACTAACACTAACCCTAACACTAACACTAACCCTAATTCTAACCTTCACACTAACCCTAACCTTAACAGTGACACTAACCCTTACATTAACCCTAATGCAAAACCTACCTCTAACACTAATCCTAACCCTTAACCTAATCCTAATGATAACCCTAACAGTAACACTAACCCTAAATCTAACCCTAAACCTAATCCTAAAACAAACCCAAACCAAAACCTTAACACTAACCCTAAACCTAAAACTAATCCTAACTCTAACCCTAACACTATCACTATCCCTAACATTTACACTAACCTAACACTTACCCTAAACCTAACCCTAACAAAAATCCTAATCCTAATAAAAAATTTAACCCCAACCTTAACACTAACACTAGTCCTAACACTAACACTAAACCTAAACCTAATCCTTAACCAAACTCTAAACCTTACCCTATCCTGAACACTAACCCTAACTGTAACCTTAACCATAACACTAACCGTAAGAGAAAACCTAACCCTAACCATAACCCTAAATGTAACCCTAACCTTAACCCTATCACTAACCCTAAAACACCTAATCCTAACAGTAATGCTAACCCAAACTCTAACCCTAAACCTAACACAAACCATAAGTCTTACCATATGCTTAACCCTAACACAAAAAATAACCCTAAACATAACACTAAACCTAACTCTTACTGTAACCCTAACTCTAAACCTAAACCTAACCCTATCTCTAAATCTAATACTAACCCTAAAACCAAACCTAACTTTTATCATAAACCTAACACGAACCCTAATTCTATCTGTAACACTAAACCTAAAACTAACCCTAACCCTAAGCCAAACGCTAACTCTAACCCTAAACCTAACCCTAATGCTAACCCTAACACTAACCCTATCCTTAATCCTAAACCTAAATATAACACTAATTCTAACCCTAAACCTAGTTTTAAACCTGACCATAACCCTAACACTAACCCTAACACAAATCCTATCCCTAACCCTAACCCCAACACTAACCCTAAACTTAAACCAAACCTAACCATAACCCAAAATCTAACCCTAACTCTAACCCTCAAAAACAATAACCCTAACCCTAACACTAAATCTAACACTAACCCTAAACCTAAATCCAACCCTAAATTTAAAACTAACCCTAATCTTAATCCTAACCCCAATATTATTCCTAACCCTAAACCTAACCCTAAACCTTAGGCTAACAATAACCATAACCATAAAGCTAACAGTAAGACTAACCCTAAACCTAACCATAACCTTAACCATAACACAAACCATAACCCTAAATCTAAAACTAATTCTAAACCTATCACTAACCCTAACACTATCCTTATCCCTAATCTTAACCCTAACCAAAACACTAACACCAAACATAAACCTAACCCTAATCCTAACACTCACGCTAAACCTAACCCTAAAATACACCCTAACCCTAACACTAACCCTAACCATAAACATAACCCTAACCCTATCTGTAACACTAACCCTAAACTTATCCCTAAACCAAACCCTAACACTAAACGTAACCATAAACCTAACCCTAACACTAACCCTAACACTAACACAAGTTTAACACTAACATGAACCCTAACCCAAACCCTAATCCTAACCATAACCCTCACCCAAAAACTAAAAAAAACCCAACCCTAACCCTAACCCTAACACTCACGCTAAACCTAACCCTAACATGAACCTAACCCTAACCCTAACACTAACCCTAACCATAAACATAATCCTAACCCTAACTCTAACACTAACCCTAAACTTATCCCTAACCCCAACCCTAACACTAAAGCTAACTACAAACCTAACTCTAACACTAACCCTAACACTAAGTTTAACACAAAGTTTAACACTAACACTAAACCTAACTCAATACCTAATTCTAACTGTAAGCCTAGCCATTAACCTAACCCAAACCCTAACCCTAAGACTAACCACAACCCTATCTAAACTAAACTCTAAAACTAAACCTAACACTAACCCTAACACTAACCCTAACCCTAACCCTAACCATAACACTAACCCTAAACCTAATCCTAACTTTAACCCTAACCCTAATCCTAAACCTAACACTAACCCTAACATTAATCCTAACTCTAACTCTAACCTAACATTATGATGAACCTTAAACTAACCCTCACACTAATCCTAACCCTAACCTTAACACTAACCCTAATCCTAACCCTAACACTAACCCTAAACATACCACTAACCCTAACACTAACTCTAACCCTAATTCTAACCCTAGCATTAGCCCTAACCTTAATGATGACACTAAACCTTACACTAACCCTAACACAAACCCTACCTCTAACACTAATCCTAATGGTAACCCTAACAGTAACAATAACCCTAACTCTAACCCTAACCCTAATCCTAAAACAAACCAAAACCAAAATCCTAACACTATACCGAAACCTAAACCTAACCCCAACACTAGAATAGAGGGGACTTGCCCCTCCAGGCTGGAGACCTCTCCCACCTGGGTTTCTGGGGGAGCTCTGGCAGCCAGTGTAGAGAGGACACGCCCCTCCAGGAGAGAGATCCCTTCCACCTGGGTGTCCTGGGGAGCTGCTATACAGCTAAATCCAGGGTGGAGGGGACTTGCACCTCTAGGCGGGAGACTCATCCCACCAGGATGTCAGGGGGAGTTCCTACACTGCTTAATCCAGGGTACAGCACACTTGCCCTTCCATTCAGGAGACCCTCTCACCTGGGTGTCTGGGTGAGCTCCTATCCCTCCAGAGCAAGAGTAGAGGGGACTCGCCCCTCCAATCTTGATACCCCTCCAACCTTGGTGTCAGGGGAGGCTTGCTTAATGCAGCAGCCAGGATAGAGGTGACTCGCCCCTACAGGCAGGAGACCCCTCCCACCTGGGTGTCTGGGGCAGCTCCTATACTGCCATAGCTAAGGTAGAGGGAACAGGCTCCTGCAGGGAGAATACCCCTCCCATCTGTGTGTACTGGGACCTCTTATATAACAAGAGCTAAAGTAGAGGGTACTCTCTCTTCCAGGTGGGATACCCCTCCCACCTGCGTGTCAGGGGACCTTGTATACCGCCAAAATCAGGGTAGAAGGGACTCGCCATTCCACGCAGAAGACCACTCCCACCTGTGTGTAGTGGGGAGCTTGTATATTGCCTCAGCCAGGGTAGAGAAGACTTGCCCAAACAGGCGGGAGACCCTTCCACCTGGGTGTCAGTGGGAGGTCGTATACCCTGCAGCCAGTGTAGAGGGTACTCGCCTTCCAGTTGGGAGACTCCGTAACCTGGGTGTCGGGGGGAGCTCCTATTCTGCCAGAGCAAGTGTGAGAGGGTATTTGACCCTCCATCTGGAAGATTCTTTCCACTTAGTTGTCAGGGGAGTTCATATACTGCCACAGGCAGAGTAGAGGGGATTCGCCACTATAGGAAGGAGACCCTTCCCACCTGGGTGTAGGGGGGAGCTCCTATACCACTGCAGCCAGGGTAAAGAGGACTTGCCTCTTCAGGCGGGAGACACCTCCCATCTTGGTATGGGAGAGAGCTCACATACCAGGTCCCTCTCTAACTAGGGTTAGTGTTAGAGTTAGTATTACAGTTAGGTATAGGGTTAGGTTTAGGTTTAGAGTTAGGGTTATGATAAGAGTTAGGTTTAGTTTTATGTTTACGTTTATTGTTTGTGTTAGGGTTAAGGTTATTTTAAGATGTAGGGTTTGTGTTAGGTTTAGGGTTAGAATTAGGGTTAGCATTAGGGTTAGGATTAGGGTTTGTCTTAGGGTTAGTGATAGGGTTAAGGTTAGGGTTATGTTTAGAGTTATGGTTAGGGTTAACTTTTTTCTTAGGGTTAGTGTTATGTTTAAGGTTAGAGTTAGGGTTAGTGTTCTGGTTAGGGTAAGGTTTAGGGTTAGGTTAAGGATTAGGTTTAGGTTTAGTGTTAGGGTTAGTGTTAGGGTTAGTGTTAAGGTTAGGGTTAGGATTTTTGTTAAGATTAGGGTTTGTGTTAGGGTTAGGTTTAGTGTAAGTGTTAGGTTAGGGTAAAGGTTAGGGTTAGTGTTAGTGTTAGGGTTATAGGTAGAATTAGGTTTAGGTTTAGGGTTAGTGTTAGGGTTAGTGTTGTGTCTTCTCCACTCAAAAATGG
>NW_026694330.1:0-87217 GCF_021218885.2 Marmota monax
TATTGCTGGAAAGTGTTGCCTCAGGGAATGTGTAACAGTCCTACCCTATGGCAAAATGTTGTGACACAGGTGATCACATCTGTGAGAGAGAAATTTCCTGATGCATATATTATTCATTTTATGAAAGACATACTTTTAGCTCATGATAACCAAGATATACTCTTAAAACTTTTTGCCCAATTAGGGACATCACTCACAGCAATGGGTTTCTGCATTGCACCTCAAAAGGTGTTAAAGACATCTCCTTTTCAATATCTAGGTCATGTGATTAAAGGACATACAATCAGTCCTAAAATCTTACAAATGAGAAAGGTCAATCTCTTGTAGAATGAGCTCATTTATCTATTAAGATTCTTGGTTTTAATTCTTATGCTATAGGAGTCTTATTAAAGAAGTTGGGGCCTAATCCCTCATGATGAAGATTAGGGCCTACTTTTGCTTCTGTTTGATGCAGAGTCTCTGGTTTGATTCCTATGAACTTGATCCATTTTGAGTTAACTTTTGTGCATGGAGAGAGAGAGAGGGATTCAATTTCATCTTGTTGCATATGGATTTCCAGTTTTCTCATCACCATTTGTTGATGATGCTATCTTTTATCCAGTGCATATTTTTGGAAACTTTGTCTAATATAAGGTAGTTGTAATTATGTGGATTGGTCTCTGTGTCCTCTATTCTGTACCATTGGTCTACCAGCCTGTTTTGGTGCCACTATCATGCTGTTTTTGTTACTATTGCTCTGTAGAATAGTTTAAGTTCTGGTATAGGCATATCTCCTGCTTCACTCTTGCTGCTTAGAATTGCTTTAGCCATTCTGGGTCTCTTATTTTTCCAGATGAATTTCATGATTTCTTTTTGTATTTCTATGAGGAATGCAATTGGGATTTTGATCAGAATTGCATTAAATCTGTATAGTGCTTTTGGTAGTATGGTCATTTTGATAATATTAATTCTGCCTATCCAAGAACAAGTTAAATCTTTCCATCTTCTAAGGTCATTGATTTCTCTTTAGTGTTCCATAGTTTTCAATGTATAGATCTTTCACCTCTTCTGTTGATTCCCTAGTATCTTATAATTTTTGAGGATATTGTGAATGGGGTAGTTTTCCTCATCTCCTTCTCAGAGGATTTGTCACAGACATACAGAAATGCCTTTGATTTATGGGTGTAGATTTTATATCCTTGTACTTTGCAGAATTCTAGTTATAGAAATTTTCTAGTGGAGTTTTTTGGGTCTTCTAGGTACAGAATCATATCATCAGCAAATAGTGCTAGTTTAAATTCTTCTTTTTCTATACTTATTCCTTTAATTTCTTTCACCTAATTTCTCTGGCCAGTGTTTCAAGAAGTATGTTGAATACAAGTGGTGAGAGAGGGCATCCCTGTCTTGTTCCAGATTTTAGAGGGAATGCCTTCAGTTTTTCTCCATTTAGAATAATGTTGACCTGGGTCTTAAGATAGATAACATTGGATATGTTCCTGTTATCCCTTGTTTTTCTATTGTTTTGAACATGAAGGGGTGCCGAATTTTGTCAAATGCTTTTCTGCATCTATTTAGATGATCATATGATTTTTATGTTTAAATCTACAGATGTGATGAATTACATTTATTGATTTTCATATGTTGAACCAACCTTATATCCCTGGGATGTATCCCACTTGTTCATGATAAACCATCTTTTTGATATGTTATTGTATTTGGTTTTCCAGAATTTTATTCAGAATTTGTTCATCTGTCTTATAGAGATATTGGTCTGAAGTTTTATTTTTTGATGTGTCTTTGTCAGATTTTAGAATCAAGGTGATTTTGACCTCATAGAATGAGTTTGGAAGTGTTTCCTCTTTTTCTATTTCATGGAATAATTTGAGGAATATTGGTGTTATTTGTTCTCTGAAGGTCTTGTATTAATTGAGTCCTGGCCTTTTTTGTTTGTTTGTTTGTTTGTAGGCTTTTGATGGTGTCTTCTATTTCATTGCTTGAAAGTGATCTGTTTTGGGGCTGAGGATGTGGCTCAAGTGGTAGCATGCTTGCCTGGTATGTGCGAGGTGCTGAGTTCAATCCTCAGCAACACATAAAAATAAAATAAAGATGTTGTGTCCACCAAAAACTAAAAAAAATAATAATAATAATAAAAAATCTCTCTTTTTATTTAACTTGTGTATAATCCTCACTCAGTTTGGGTAAATTATATAACTCTAGACATTTGTTGATGTCTTCAACATTTTGTTTTATTGGAGTACAAATTTTCAAAATAATTTCTAATTATCTTCTATATTTCTGTAGTGTTCATGGTGATTTTTTTTTAATCACAGATTTTAGTAATTGGAGTTTTCTCTACTTCTCTACATTAGCATGGATAAAGGTTTATCAAATGTATTTATTTTTTCACAGAGCCAACTTTTCATTTTGAAAATTAAAATTTAAAAAAATGGCAACAGAATGCATTACAATTCTTACTACACATGTACAGCACAATTTTTCATATCTCTGTATATAAAGTAGGTTGACACCATTTTTGTCTTCATACATGTTATTTGGGTAATGATGTCCATCACATTCCACCATCCTTGCTAATCCCCTTTCCCCCTACTTTCCATTCCCACCCCACTAAATAGAGTTAATCTATTCCTCCCCTGTTCCACCTCCCTACCCCACTATAGTTAGCTTCCTTATATCAGAGAAAACATTCAGCATTTGTTTTATGGTGATTGGCTAATTTCACTCAGCATTATCTCCTCCATCACCATCCATTTACCTGCAAAAGCCTTGATTTTTTTTTATTGCTGAGTAATATTCTATTGTGTACAAATGCCACATTTTCTTTAATCATTCATCTATTGAAGGGCATCTAGGTTGGCTCCACAGTTCACTATTGTGTATTGTGCTGCTAAAAACATTGTGGCTGTATCCCTGTAGTATGCTGTTTTAAGTCCTTTGGGTATAGACTGAGGAGTGGGATAGCTGGGTCAAATGGTGGTACTATTCCCAGTCATTTTGTCAATTTTTAAATTGCTTCTATTGTTTCAATTTCATTGATTTCAGCTCTGATTTTAATTATTTTCTTTCCTTTATTGCTTTTGGTGTTGATTCATTTTTCCCTAAGGTTTTGAGATGTAATTTTAGGTCATTTATTTGACTTTTTCTTTTTTTATGGAAGGAATGAACTCCATGCAATGAACTTTCCTCTTAGTAATGCCTTCATACTGCCCTAGATATTTTGATATGTTGTATCTGTGTTCTCATTCACCTCTAAGAATTTTTAAATCTACCCTTTGATGTTTTCTGCAACCCATTGTTCATTCACTAGCATATTATTTATTCTTCAGGTGTTGGAGTAGCTTCTATTTTTATCATTGATTTGTAATTTCATTCCATTATGATCTGATAGAATGCAGGGTAGTATCTTTACTTTTCTGTATTTGCTTATAGTTGCTTTTTTGGCATAATATGTGGCCTATTTTAGAGAAGGATCCATTTACTGCTGAGAAGAAAGTGTCTTCACCTGTTGAAGGATGAAATATTCTAGTATGTCAGTTAAATCTAATTTATTGATCGTATTATTGAATTCTATACTTTCTGTTTGGCTTTTATTAGGAAGATCTATCCAGTGGTAAAAGAGGTGTTTTAAAGTCACTCAGAATTACTGTCTTGTTGTCTACTTGGCCCCTGAACTTGAGAAGAATCTGTTTGAACATAGATGCTCCATTTTGGGGGGCATAAATATTTATGATTGTTATGTCTTGATGGTGTATGGTTCCCTTAAGCAGTATGAAGGGTCCTCCTTTATCCATTCTGATTAAATTACAATTGAAGTCCACAATATTTTACATAAGGATGGAAACCCCTGCTTGCTTCCACAGTCCATGTGACTGGTACACTTTTTTAATATTAATATGTATAGATCGACACAATACCTTTATTTATTTATTTTTATGTGGTGTTGAGGATCAAACCCAGGGCTTCACACACGCTAAGTGTGCACTCTACCGCTAATCCCCAGCCCCAGCCCAAGTGATATATTTTCTTTCATCCTGTCACCTTCAGTCTGTGGGTGTCTTTTCCTAAGAGATGATCTCATGGAAGCAGCATATTGTTGCATCTTCTTTTTAAATCCAATCTGCCAGTCTTTTGATTGCTGAGTTTTGTAAATTAACATTCAGGGTTATTATTGAGACATGATTTTTATTCCCAATTATTTTTGTTTATTTTTGGTATTTAAATTGATTTGGTTTCTCTTTGATAGGTTTTTCCTTTAGAGTGGTACTTCACTTTTCTAATTTTCATTTGCTCCTCATGGAATATTTTGCCAAGGATGTGCTGTAGTACAGGCCTTCTAGTTGTAAATTCTTTTAACTTTTGTGTATCATGGAAGGTTTTTATTTTGTCATAAAAGTAACATCTAAATCGAAATTCAATTGCTAATCAAAATTTAATTTTTTCTGTGTATGATTCTTGGTTGGCATCTGTTTCTTTCAGAGCTTGGTATATGTTGTTGTAGGATCTTGTAGCTTTCAGGGTCATGGTTGAGAAATCAGAGATCCTGATTTGTTTCCCCCATATATAATCTGATTTTTTTCTTGTGGCTTTTAAAATACTCTGCTTCTCCTGCATGGTAGGTGTTTTCATTATGGTGTGCGTTGGTGTGGCTCTGTTGTGATCTTGTCCATTTGGTGTCCTGTATGCTCCTTGTACTTAATTTTCCAATTCACTCTACATGTTTGGAAATTTTTCTGATATTTTTTCATTGAATAGATTGTCCATTTCTGTAGTTTGGACCTCAATGCCTTCCTCTATCCCAATAATAGTTAAATTTTGTCTTTTCATGTTATGTCATAATTCTTGAATCTTCTGCTCATGGTTTCTTACCATCTTCACTGGGGTCAACTATATTTTTCAAGATTATATATTTTTCCTTCAATGTTGGAGGTTCTGTCTTCCAAGTGATCTATTCTGTTGGAGATGATTCCTATTGAGTTAGTAATTTGCTTTACTGTTTCCTTCATTTCAAGGATCTCTGTTTGTTTGTTTGTTTGTTTTTGTTGTTGTTGTTTTTTTCAGAATCTCTATCTCCTTATTTAAGGAATCTTTTTCTTTCTGTATTTGCTTATGTAGCTCTATATCAAAATTATCCTCTGCTGCCTGTATTTGCTCTTATATCATCCTTTAATTCACAGAAAATTATGTACCTCCTCCACTCCTTCTCTGTTATTTCTCCTGGTGTTCTGACCATGGATTCTAATAATGTAGCATCTTTGTTTGGGGCACATTCTGCTTGGTTTTTCATGTTGTTCATGCATCTTTCCTTCCAGCTCTGTGTTTTCAAGGTGTTACAATTTTTACCCTGTTGGCTTATAGTGTCTCCAACGGGTTCTAATACCTTTCTTTTTTTTATTTATTTTTAAATACATGACAACAGTGGAATGTATTGCAATCTTTATTACACCCAAAACACAATTTTTCTCTGTATATAAAGTATATTCATGCTGATTTATGCCATCCTACATGTACTCATTTATTTCTTCATTACAACTGTTATATAACACAACTTTTCATATCTGTTTGTATATAAGGTATGTTGGCACCACATTCAAAACTTCATACATGTGTTTTTGAATAATATTGATCATATTCCACCATCCTTGCTAATCCCCTCCCCCCATTTTCCCCTCTCCCCTCTTCCCTATCTAGAATTAATCTAATCCTTCCATGCTGTCCCTCACTATCCCAGTGTAAGTCACCCCACATATATCAGAGAAAATACTTAGCATTTTTTTGGGGGGAGGGTTTGGCTAACTTCACTTAACATAATATTCTCCAACTCCATGCATTTACTGGCAAATGCAATGTTTTTTATTAGTGCTGAGTAATATTCTATTGTGTATATACACCACATATTATTTATCCATTCATCCACTAAGTGCATCTTATTTGGCTCCACAGTTTAGCTATTGGGAATTGTGCTGCTATAAACATTGATGTGGCTGTGTCCCTGTAGTGTCCTGTTTTTAAGTCCTTTGGGTATAGACCGAGAAGAGGAATAGCTTGGTCAAATCGTGATTCCATTCCAAGACTTCCAAGGAATCTCCATACTGCTTTCCATATTGGCTGCACCAATTTGCATCCCCACCAGCAGTGTATGAGTGTACCGTTTCGCCCACATCCTCACAAACAATTATGGCATAATGGCTGCCATTCTGGCTGGTGTGAGATGAAATCTTAGTTTTGATTTGCATTTCTTTAATTGCTATGTTGAACTTTTCATATATATTTTTTGCTCATTTTTATATCATATTCTGAGAAGTGCTTGTTAAATTCTTTGGTCCATTTTTCGATTGTGTTATGTGGTTGTGTTTTTTTGTGTCAAGATTGTGTTCTTCATATACCCTAGAGATGAGTGCTGTATCTGACGTGTGAGTGGTAAGAATTTGCTCCCAGGATGTAGTCTGTCTCTTCACCTCATTGATTACTTCTTTTGCTGAGAAGCTGTTCAGTTTTGATCCATCCACTTATTGATTCTTTGTTTTAAATTTATCCTATAATAGTCTTGTTAAGGATGTTGGCGCCTAATCCAATATGATGAAGATGTGGACCTACATTTTCTTCTCTTAGTTCCAGGGTCTCTTGTTTAATTCTTGTGTCCTTGATCCACTTTGAGTTGAGTGTTGTGCATGATGAAAAGAGGGTTTTAATTTTATTTTGCTGCATATGGATTTGCAGTTTCCCTAGAACCATTTGTTGAAAGGGCTATTTTTTTCTCCAATATGTTTTTGGTACCTTTGTCTAGTAGGAAATAACTGTATTTATGTGGTTATTGTCTGTGTTCTCTATACTGTACCATTGATCTACTTGGATATTTTGGTGCCAGTACCACACTGTTTTTATTACTATTCCTCTGAAGAATAGTTTAAGGTCTGGTATAGTAATGCCACCTCCCTTCCTCTTCTAAGGATTGCTATGCCTCATCTGGAACTCATTGTTTATCCAGGATTATTATTTTTTTCTTTTTTTTAATTTGCATGAGGAGTGTCATTGGGATTTTGATTAAAATTGCATTAAATCTGTATAGTGGTTTTGGTATCATGGTCATTATGACAATATTAATTTGAGATCAAGGTAGAACTTTCCATCTTCTAGGTCTTCTTTAATTCTTTTTCTTTAGCATGATCTAATTTTCTTTTTCTTTTTTTAATTCTTTTTTATTGGTTGTTCAAAGCATTACAAAGCTCTTGACATATCATATTTCATACATTTGATTCAAGTGGGGTATGAACTCCCATTTTTACCTCATATACAGATTGCAGAATCACATCGGTTACACTTCCATGTTTTTACATACTGCCTTAGTAGTGACTGTTTTATTCTGCTACCTTTCCTATCCTCTACTATCCCCACTCCCCTCCTCTCCCATCTTATCTCTCTACCCCAACTGCTGTAATTCAATTATCTCCCTTATTTTTTCCCTTTCCCCTCACAACCTATTATATGTAATTTTGTATAACAATGAGGGTCTCCTTCTATTTCCATGCAATTTCCCTTCTCTATCCCTTTCCCTCCCCCTCTTGTCCCTGTTTAATGTTAATCTTTTCCTCATGCTCTTCCTCCCTGCTCTGTTCTTAGTTGCTCTCCTTATATCAAAGAAGACATTTGGCATTTGTTTTTTAGGGATTGGCTAGCTTCACTTAGCCTAATCTGCTCTAGTGTCATCCATTTCCCTGCAAATGCCATGATTTTGTCCTTTTTTAGTGCTGAGTAATACTCCATTGTGTATAAATGCCACATTTTTTATCCATTCATCTATTGAAAGGCATCTAGGTTGGTTCCACAGTCTAGCTATTATGAATTGTGCTGCTACAAACATCGATGTGGCAGTATCCCTATAGTATGCTCTTTTAAGGTCTTCAGGGAATAGTCCGAGAAGGGCAATAGCTGGGTCAAATGGTGTTTCCAGTCCCAGCTTTCCCAGAAATCTCCATACTGCTTTCCAAATTGGCCACACCAATTTGCATTCCCACCAGCAATGTACAAGTGTACCCTTTTTCCCACATCCTTG
The DNA here is from genome assembly GCF_021218885.2 of Marmota monax. Taxonomy (NCBI): domain Eukaryota; kingdom Metazoa; phylum Chordata; class Mammalia; order Rodentia; family Sciuridae; genus Marmota; species Marmota monax. The sequence continues at coordinate 8,048 of NW_026694330.1, forward strand.
GCAGCACTTGTTGTTGTTTGTCTTCATAATCGCTGCCAATCTTACTGGAGTGAGATGGTATCTTAGGGTAATTTTGATTTGCATTTCTCTGACTGCTAGAGATGGTGAGAATTTTTTCATGTACTTATTGATGGATTGTATGTCCTCCTCTGAGAAGTGTCTGTTCAGGTATTTGGCCCATTTTTTGATTGGGTTATTTGTTATCTTATTGTTTAATTTTTTGATTTCTTTGTATACTCTGGATATTAGGGCTCTATCTGAAGTGTGAGGAGTAAAAATTTCTTCCCAGGATGTAGGCTCCTTATTTACCTCTCTTACTGTTTCTCTTACTGTGAAAAACCTTTTTAGTTTAAGTCCCATTTCTTGATTCTTGTTATTAACTCTTGTGCTATGGGTGTCCTATTAAGGAATTTGGAGCCCAACCCCACAATATGCAGATCAGAGTCAACTTTTTCTTCTATCAGATGCAGAGTCTCTGATTTGATATCAAGCTCTTTTATCCATTTTGAGTTAACTTTTGTGCATGGTGAGAGAAAGGGATTCAGTTTCATTTTGTTGCAAATGGATTTCCAGTTTTCCCAGCACCATTTGTTGAAGATGCTATCCTTCCTCCATTGCATGCTTTTAGCCCCTTTATCAAATATAAGAAAGTTGTAATTTTGTGGATTGTTCTCTGTGTCCTCTATTCTATACCATTGGTCCACCCGCCTGTTTTTGTACCATTACCATGCTGTTTTTGTTACTATTGCTCTGTAGTATAGTTTGAAATCTGGTATCACTATACCGCCTGATTCACATTTCCTGCTTAGAATTGCTTTTGCTATTCTGGGTCTTTTGTTTTTCCATATGAATTTCATGATTGCTTTATCTCTTTCTACAAGAAATGCCGTTGGGATTTTGATTGGCATTGCATTAAACCTATAGAGAACTTTGGGTAATATCGCCATTTTGATGATGTTAGTTCTTCCTATCCATGAACAGGGTATATTTTTCAATCTTCTAAGATCTTCTTGTATTTCTCTCTTAGGATTATGTAGTTTTCATTGTGTAAATCTTTCACATCTTTTGTTAAGTTGATTCCCAAGTATTCTTTTTTTTCCTGAGGATATTGTGAATGGGGTGCTTGTCCTCATTTCCATTTCGGAAGTTTGTCACATATACAGGAATGCCTTTGATTTTTGTATGTTGATTTTAAATCCTGCCACTTTGATGAATTCATTTATAAGCTCTAGTAGGTTCTTTGTAGACCCTTTTGGGTCCGTTAGATATAGAATCATATAATCCCCATATAGTGATAATTTAAGTTCTTATTTTCCTATTTTTATGCCTTTAATTTCTTTTGTCTGTCTAAATGCTCTGGCTAGTATTTCAAGAACTAAATGGAATAGAAATGGTGAGAGAGGGTATCCCTGTCTTGTTCCAGATTTTAGAGGGAATGCCTTCAGTTTTTCTCCATTTAGAATGATGCTAGCCTGAGGCTTAGCATATATAACTTTTACAATGTTGAGGTAAGTTCCTGTTATCCCTAGCTTTTCTAGTGTTTTGAACATAAAGGGATGCTGTACCTTGTCGAACTCTTTTTCTGCATCTATCGAGATGATCACGTGGTTGTTATCGTTAAGTCTATTGTTGTGGTGAATAACATTTATTGATTTCCGTGTATTGAACCAGCCTTGCATCCCAGGGATGAATCCTACTTGATCATGGTGCACAATTTTTTTGATATGCTTTTGTATTCGATTTGCCAGGATTTTATTGAGGGTTTTTGCATCTAAGTTCATTAGAGATATTGGTCTGTAGTTTCTTTCTTTGAAATGTCTTTGTCTGGTTTTGGGATCAGGGTGATGTTGGCCTCATAGAATAAATTTGGAAGAGTTCCTTATTTGTCTATTTCTTGAAATAACTTGAAAAGTATTGGTATTAATTCTTCATTGCAGGTTTTGTAAAAGTCCGCTGTATACCTATCTGGTCCAGGGCTTGTCTAGGTTGGTAGTTTTTGATGGCTTCTTCTGTTTCCTCCTTTGTTATTGGTCTGTTTAAATTGTGTGTATCCTTCCTGACTCAATCTGGGCAAATCATATGACTTAAGAAATTTATCTATGTCTTCACTATCTTCTATTTAATTGGAATATAGGATTTCAAAATAATTTCTAATTATCTTCTGTATTTCTGTAGTGTCCGTTGTGATATTGCCTTTTTCATCCCGTATGTTTGTAATTTGAGTTCTCTCTCTTCTTCTCTTCATTAGCATGGCTATGGGTCGGTAGATCTTATTTATTTTTTTGAAGAACCAACTTTTAGTTTTATCAATTTTTTCAATTTTTTTTTGTTTGTTTCAATTTCGTTGATTTCCACTCTGATTTTAATTATTTCTTGCATTCTACTACATTTGCTATTGTTTTGCTCTTCCTTTTCTAGGGTTTTGACATGAAGTGTGAGCTCAATTACTTGTTGGATTTTTCTTTTTTTTTTTGAGGAATGAACTCCAGGCAATGAATTTCCTTCTTACAACTGCTTTCATTGTGTCCCATAGATTCCGATATGTTGTGTCTGTATTTTCATTTATCTCTAAGAATTTTTTGATTTCCTCCTTTATGTCTTCTGTAACCCATTGATCATTCAGTAATGTACTGTTCATTTTCCAGGTGATGCAGGATTTTTCCTTCCTTCTTTTATCATTGATTTCCAGTTTCATTCCATTATGATCAGATAAGATAAATGGTATTATCTCCACACCTTTATATTTACTAAGGGTTGCTCTACGGCATAATAAATGGTCTATCTTTGAGAAGGATCCATGTGCTGCTGAGAAGAACGTGTATCCACTTGATGATGGTTGATATATTCTATATATGTGGGTTAAGTCTAGGTTATTGATTGTGTTTTGAGTTCTATAGTTTCATTATTCAATTTTTGTCTGGAGGATCTGTCCATTGGAGAAAGAGGTGTGTTGAAATTACCCATAATTATTGTGTTGTGGTCTATTTGACTCTTGAACTTGAGGAGAGTTTGTTTTATGTACGTTGCATCACCATTATTTGGTGCATACATATTGATAATTGTTATGTCTTGTTGAGGAATGGTTCCTTTTAACAGTATATATTGTCCTTCTTTATACCTTTTGATTAACTTAGGTTTGAAGTGGATTCTATTCGATATGAGTATGGCCACTCCTGCTTGCTTCTAAAGACCATGTGAGTGGTATGATTTTTCCCAACCTTTCACCTTCAGCCTGTGTATGTCTTTTCCTATCATATGAGTCTCCTGAAAGTAGCATATTGTTGGATCTGGTTTTTTTTTTTGTTGTTGTTGTTGTTTTTTAATCCAGGTTACTAGCCTATGTCTCTTGATTGGTGAATTTAAGCCATTAACATTTAGGGTTACTATTGATATATGGTTTTACTTCCAGTCATGCTTATTTATTTATTTATTTATTTAAATTTGGCTAGTTTTTCCTCTTTGGTTATTTTCCCCCCTTTACTGAGGTACCTCCCTCTGTTAGTTTTGGGTGCTGTTTTTCAATTCCTCTTCTTGTAGTATTTTGCTCAAAATGCCTTGCAGTTCTGGTTTTCTGGCTGCGAATACTTTTAACTTTTGTTTATTGTGAAATATTTTAATTTCATTGTCAAATCTGAAGCTTAAGTTTGCTGGATACAGTATACTTAGTTGGAATTCATTATTTTTCAGCGTTTGAAATACATTGTTCCAGGATCTTCTCGCTTTCAACGTCTGTGGTGAAAAATCAGCCATTAACCTAATTGGTTTACCTCTGAATGTAATCTGCCTCCTTTCTCCCGTAGCTTTTAATATTCTTTTCATGTTCTGTATGTTTGATATCTTTATAATTATGTGTCTTGGAGTTGGTCTGTAATGGTTTTGTATGTTTGGGGTCCTGTGGCTTCCAGGATTTGGCAATCCATTCCATCTTTCATATCTGGGAAGTTTTCTAAGATTATTTCATTCAACATATTGTTCATTCCTTTGGTTTGAACCTCTATACCTTTTTCTATCCCAATAACTCTCAAGTTCGTTTTTTTTTATGACATTCCATATCTCTTGGATGCATTGCTCATGATTTCTTATCATGCTTTCTGCGTTGACTATATTCTTTTCATGTTAATAAACATTGTCTTCATTATCTGATGTTCTGACTTCTATTTGATCTAGTCTATTTGTAATATTCTCATTTGAGTTTTTAATTTGGTTTATGGTTTCCTGCATTTCTAGGATTACTGTTTGATTTTTTTTTTAAATCTCTATCTCCTGGTAGAGTTCATGTTTTGCTATTTGAATTTAGTTATGCAATTCGTTTTCAAAGTATTCTTTCATTTTTTGGACTTGCTGTCTAATGACTTCTCTAAGATTCCATTCCATCTGAGTCAGGTATGTCTTGAGTTCTTTCTCTGTCCATTTTTCTGATGCCTCTAGGTTCTCCTGTAAATTTAAGTTGTCCTGCATTGTTTGTAATCCTTTTTTTTTCTTGTTTTTTTCATGGTGTTCATGTTACTTTCCAACTCTTTTTAACTGCTGTGTTTTCGTTTTCTCCTATAAATTTGTTTTTGTTTTGTATATCTATGTGGTCTCTCCTTTGTGGTGGGAGCCTATGCCTGGAAATATTGGGCTTTATTGTACTTTAAAGCTGATTCATTCAATTCATAGAAGGCTTACGGATTCTGTATGCATAAAGTGATTTGTTGTTTGGTCTTAAGACTTTGTTTAGGTTAGGTGCTATCATGGTATGAAGGTCAGTATGTCTTGGCTACTTTGGAAGATTGCTCTACTGAAGGGGGATATTAACAGGTGATTTGATCAGGGTATTTGGTAATAGCTAGGTATTTAGGAGCCCTATAGCCTGCCTCGAAACAATCACCTACTTGCATTTAGACAATTACACGTAATGGAAGACGTAATGCTTGGGTTGAAAGTTGGGAGGAAGGGGAAGGAAGGAGCTCTTAAAAAGAAAGGGGGAGAAAGACACAGGCAGAATAGAGGAGAATGGAAAGAACAATAAAAATTGAAAAGGGAAAGAAAGAAGTAGGAAAAAAGGAAAAAAACTAATAAAATAGAAAGTAAAAAATTAGAAATTAAAAAAAAATGAAGTCTTAGAGATCCATTTTCTTCTCTTCCCGTAGGCGGAGCTTAGCCCTCAATGTGCCAGTAGCAATCCCTGTAAGGCAGCTCCTGGGAGTCTCTGAATCCTGATAGTCCAGAGCTGTTTCTCTTCTCCTGCCCCTCCACCCCTTCTTCATGTCAGACAGCTGGACCGCCGCTCACCGGAGGTGCTCTCCAAGGATCTGGTTACACTTACAGCCCCACTGCATGCCCTATTTCCTGAATGACTGAGCACTCTCTCTGTCATTCATCCAAGCCCCAGTGCTGTGGAGCGGTGATCTGGGAACCAACAGTTTAATTTGTCCGGATCCCTTTGGTGGGCTCGGCCCCGGAAACTGGTGGCTAAGACCTTGGGTGTCGCCGCTGGTGATAAGGGGAGTTGGGGATCAAGAATCCCCTCTGCTTCCCTCGGCCCCTACAGTCACACCCACGCTACTGGCGGTAGTGGGATTTGGGGTCGGGAGTCTCCTCTGTTTCCCTCTGTCCCTACAGTCACACCCACGGAGCTCTGGGTGGAGATTTTTGAGGTTTCCCGGCTGTATGTATCTGGTGGGGGTGGGAGTCAGACACCTGCTAAAGCTGATTCTGCTGGGAAGAAATCCCATCCGCCGACCTCTGGTGATGTCACCTCTCTGCTATGGCAGACCCCAGACTCCTTGCCGGAGAGTCTGAAGGGAGGGGTGGGTCTGGCCTGTCTCTGGTCTGACCCAGTCTCAGTTGGTTTTGGTTCCGGTTTGCTGTTTCATGAAGGCTTGGTTAGCGACCTATTCATAGGGTCCCTATGCCGAGCCTGCTGAACCACCTCTTACTGTGCTGGTCACTATGCAGCAGTAGTGGGTGGCGGGTCTGGATCTCCATGCCACGTGGTGGAGATTCACTCATCTGGGGCAAACTGTCACCTCCAATAATCCTACAAATTCCCCAGCAGGTCTCACTTCAGCAGAATTTTGCTAGAAGTTTCTCAGCAGGTAGAATCTGAATGTATTAATGCATCTTTCTGACCCCGTTATTGAGTAGGTACTGAAAGCGCTGCCTCCCCACCCACTGCCATGTTGGATCGGAAAAAAAAAAATATTTTCAATTTTTTGAAAAGTATTTTTTGTTGTTGCTGTAGTTGTGCACAATACCTATTTACTTATTTTTATGTGGTGCTGAGGATCAAACCTAGGGCCTCTCATGTGCTAGGCAAGCACTCTACTGCTGAGTCAGAATCCCAACCCTACTATTTCCATTTTTAGATATAGTTTTTCTTAAGTTTACCTCCAAAATACAGTAAACCATGCCCTAAATTTCATAGAATTTACTGAAAAGCTTAGTGTTTTTTCAGAGAGTTTAGATCATGGGAACATTCAGTCTTCTTTGTGAGAAAGTGTAGTGTCTTTCCACTGATTTTGTTTTGTTTTTATGCCTCTAATTGTGTACCTTTTGTATTATAATCATTTTTATCTCTCATTACATGTATTTTAGCAAGCTACTCTCCAGCCCAACAGAATTGTATTGTAGACTGTTGTTTATTTTTTGCTTACTTATTGAGTGCTGGGAATTGATGCCATGGATATGCTCATGCTTAGTTATCTTCCAGAAATAAATTTCAATTTGTGAGCAATGTTCTGGAGGTGGGCTGGTGTTTTACTGGGGAATAAACCTACAGGCACTCAACCACTGAGCACATCCTCAGCCCTTCTTCTTCTTTATTTATTTTTTCTTTTTCTTTTTTTAAAATATTTTGTATAGTTGTAGATGGATAGAATACCTTTATTCTATTTATTTTTCTGTGGTGCTGAGGATCATACCCAGTGCCTCACACATGTTAGCAAGTGTTCAGCCATTCAGCTACAGTCCCAGACCCCCTTTTTATTTTTGATGAAGACCAATCTCACTAAATTTCTGAGTGTCTTGCTATGTTACTGATATAGGCCTCAAACTTTTGCCATTTCCCTGCCTTGACCTCCCTAGTGGCTGAAATTACAGGTGCACACCACTACACCAGCAGTTGGAATGAGTTTTTAAGACTTATCATCCAATTTCTTTCCAGATGAAAATAGTATTGAAAATCAGTTTTCTTGCTTTTGTTCATATTTTTGAAATTTCTAACTATGACTCTTCCTCTTTGCTTTATTTTTGCATTATTATGAAAAAGGTATTTAGCATGTTAATATTGTTTCTTATGTATACATTTTTAAAACTTCATGGCTTGGTAGTTTATTTACTCCTTTATTAAATAAACTTTGTTTTTATGAGCAATTTTATGCTTACATCATTTATTAGTCAGTGTTCTCTAGAGGAAAAGTATCAAGAGGAAGTATGATTATCAAAGGGGATTCATTAGATTGGCCTACTTGACACGAAGGTGGATGTCCACAGTGGCCATCTGCAGGCTGGAGAGCTTGAGAAGTAGTAGCTGCAGAGTCCCAGAGGCTGAAGCCTCAGAACAAGGGGGATCAATGGTGCTGCCCTAGTCCAGACCAAAGATTCTGGAAACTCCCTGGAGAATCACTGGAAGAGTCCACTTTGGGAGAGTGAAGAAGGCAGAGTCTCATATCCTCAGGCCACTGCAGGAGCAATCAAGAACCCATTTGAGAAAAAAAGGAGCTTGATCTGCTGCTGGTTCCTTCTTCTTCCAAATTTTGTTCCACCCAAGATACCGTCCTATTGGATGGTGCTGCCTAGCTTAAGGAGGTTCTCCAGTTTGGCTCACTATCCCATATGTCAACCATCTGTAGACACACCCTCATGGACACACCCAGAAGCTCATTAATCATCGACATCCTTTAATTCAATCAAGGTGACAATTAAATGTGCCATTACACATAGTATCAAATATCCCTTCTCTCCAGCTGATAGCCGCCACTGTTTTCAACATATTGCATTGGTGTAGAGTGTTTGTTAATTACTAAACCAGTGTTGAACATTTCATAAAGAGAATGGATGAAGCAACATGTTAGGATAAGCCAAAGTTCATCCTTTACCTTAGGGTTCCTCGTCTGTGTGATGTGATTGTGTGTGTCACGTCATATACAAGATAATGTCATACAGAAGAGTTTCACTGCTCTGGGAATCGTGTGTTCCACGTGTTCATCACTCCTCCTCATACCTTCCTCCCTATCTGCTTCCTAAGTCCCTGGCACCCATCAGTTCTGCTAGTGCATCTATAATGTTGTCTTTTCCAGAATGTTCTTGACATGGAATCTTACTGCACTTGGCCATTTCAAACTGGCTTCTCTCACTTAACAGTCTTCCTTTAAGGGTGCTGTATCTTTCCAGGCTGCAGAGCTCATTTTCTGGGTGATGCTCTTTGGTGTGGTTAAACTTCAGCTTGTCCACTCAGTATTGAAATGTGCACCTTCCTTGCATCTAGTTTTGGGCAGTTCTGGATATGGCTGCTGTAGTCACTACAGTGAGGGTTCCTGTGCCCATAATTTTCACATCATTTGCATAGACACCTGGAGTGTGATGACTTAATTCTACATTTTTTTGCATTTATGATTAAATTTTGTATTTAAGATTATGAGCATCATTCATAGTTTTCTTTTCTATTTAATAATTTTCTTTATTTAATTTGGATAATATGGTAACTGATGCCTCAGGAATACTTACGAGGTGTTAACTGAGCTTCTATATTCTGGAAAAAAGTAGAAAACTGGTGGCAGTTCTTATGTGTCTCATGGAAGCCTGTTTGAGATGTCAGAGCCTTGCCTTGCCTTTTGGGGATGTAATTAGTTACTGAGTCTGTCTTTTTCAACAGCCATGGGCTCATCTATTTTGTGTATTTCCCCTGGTATGTAAGTTGTAGGAGATTGTCTCTCTCAAAGAAATGGTCCAGTTTCTGCAAGTTGTCTAATTTGTGTCAAGCACGTTTATGATAATCTTGAAGTCCCAATGCATTGTTGACAATGACACTTTTAAATCTGTTAGTAGGTTTTCAGCCCTCATTGCTTTTTTCTTTAATATTATTGTATATTTCACACTTTTATTTCTTTCTTTTTATGTGGGAGTGAGGATTGAACCCAGTTTCTCCCAAGCACTAGGCAAGCACTCTTCCACTGAGCCACAACCCCAGTCCCTGTCCTCTGTATTCTTAGCCTTTTGTCAGTTAATCAGTGATGCTGATGTTCATGAAGAACTTTATTTTGTAGAGTGTGGATTTCCTGATTGTGGTTTCATCAACACCTACTCTGTTACCTACCTGTTGTTAATTTAGGTTTACCTTGCTCTTCTTTCTCGGTTTTTTTGAAGCGGCTGTTTCATTGATTGCTTTTAGCTCTTCTTTTCTGAAATGTGTGTTAGATGACTTAGATATCAATACAGCACCACCTCTGGTGTTCTCTATGAATTTCCTATGATGGACTTTTACATTTTTTTTCTTTCAAAATGGTCACCTTTTCTCTTGAGTCACCTCTTTGCCCTGTGTCTGTTCAGAGCCCTGTGTTTCATGTCCCCTTCCCTGGAGGCTTTTCACTTTCTTCTGATCTGATTTCTGCTTTAGCTCTCATGTTCTTTGAGCATACATGGGATTTCACTGGTGGTGCACTTGTAGGGGTATGGTTTATGTCCTGTGGAGTGTTGCTGTGACCCTGAGACCTCACTGTGCTTCCCGTTTTGATGAAGGTTCATGAAGCCCTCCTGTCTGCATCATTATCCTGACAGAGTTGGGCTGATGTCTCTGAGTGTAATTGTGGAATCTTCATTGTTTGGGGTGGTTCTGTATGTTTTCAGTCCTTCAGTATGCTTCTGTGTAAGTGGCAGGGACATTTTCTTTTTGTCTGTTCCATCACTGTGCAGACATCATAGCATGCTTATAGATGTGAAGGGTGGCCTCTTTCACACGCAGACTGTGTGGGATAGTTCAGAATTCTGGGCTACAAACCTGTTGCTTTACCACACTCTGGAAGAGCTTCTGCCTTAGGTTTGTTTGCACCACCATTGCTACAGGCACGATGAATCTCTTTCACAACAGACAACCATTGCATATGTGGCCCAACCTTGATCAAAATGTCCTTGAGCAGAACATTGGTATGTGTCTCATGACTGTACATTATGGTAGTCAACCGGCTGCTGTTAAGAAGAGTTTGACAATCATTGGATATTCATTGTTGCAGTGAGACTAAGAAAAGTAGTGCCTGCGGTTTATTAAGAAGATTGTTTTGAGAGTTATAAAACTTTGTAAGGCTGTTGTTTAGACAAGGTGACATTTTTGGGTCACTGAGTTATTTATAAGATACATGCCATCTTTCCACTTACCCCATTCTGCTTTGGCAGTAACCACAAGAAATTTTCAAATTGTTGTGTTTATTAATAAATAAATTAACTTAATCAAATAGAGAACTCATGTTTGTTTTGGCCATTTAATAGTAAGCTAGTTGACTAAATTTGTTCTGGAGTAAAGCACCTGCAACTTCTAGTTGTTCTTGGTGTAATCACACAGAATGAGCTCAATCTCCAGTTAACACTTTGTGACCACCTGTGTGAAATGTTGTCTAAATGTTGTCTATGAAGGAGTCTCCTTAGTGACCCCATGCCCAGAGGATGGGAGTGGGGGCTGGTTCTAGGCATTTCTTTAAGTATGGAACAATAGACTTTCAGAAGAAACAAGACATCAGTAAATACCATGTTGCCTATATTAACCTTGTAGGTACAGGGAGCCACTGTAGTTGGCAGAATCTCTCTCAAATGCTTAGTTTCATGATTACTGCATTTTTCTACTCATCACCTTTCTTTTCTAAAGATAAGTACTATCAGAAGTGCTTATGTTAGCTCTGTACCACACAGGACGTTTCTAGGACATGTAATAGAGGTGCAACCATTAAAGAAGTTAGCAGAGGTATGGGAGCCTGTCTTGATTCCTGTGAACTCACCAAAGGAAGGGTATAAATCACTATGATGTTTGCCTTCTGAGTAGCCAATTTCTAATGTTGGAATGGGTGTAAGAAATTGAGTGCAGTAAAGATTTGATGGACCAAATTGTGGAATTAATCAGGAGGCCAGGGAATCATGTGAACATCATGCATGTTGAGTGCAGATTTCTCATGCTGTCAATCTCTCCTGGCCTCCACTATACATTTGTGGGATATTTTAGATCTCAGTGACCTTTGAGGATGTGGCTGTGAACTTCACCAAGGAGGAGTGGGCTTTTCTGGATGCTTCCCAGAAGAACCTTTACAGAGATGTGATGCTGGAAGTCCTCAGAAACCTGGCTTCTATAGGTAATAATGTTGGTTTTAAAATTAATCAAATAGAGAACTCATGTTTATTTTGGTCATTTATGTAGAAGGTGAAAAGGAAATCAGTTGGTGAATTATTGAAGCATAAATGCACCTACAATTTGGCAAAGCATTTGTAGCTCCTAAATATTCATAAAGATTGTTATGTTCTCTCATTTTAGGAAACAAGTGGCAAGACAAGACCACTGAAGATCATGTTGAATATTCTGGGAGTAACCTAAGGTAACTGTACTCACAAGAGGAAATTGTGAGGGAATCTGAGAACTGTCATGTAATTTTTAAAGCAAACCAACCGAAGAAGTATGCATAATTTGAAATGTATTTATTCTTATAATATTTTTTACCAGAAATATATACTTATCTGTAACAGGTATTCAGTCTTTTCAAAGTATTTGACATGCAAAAAGTACTATGAAATTGCATATATGAATATCACTATTTGAATAATAGCCATAGAGAAGCTGTGTTGCAAAGGACTGTTTCCTTTCAATCTCTTTATTTTCAGGCAAATTTAACAAGTCAGAAAATCTAGCCTTTACCTGATGTTGGTAGAAATGTAAAGACCTATAAATAAATAGAAAATTGTGAATGAGTTAGGTATCAATTATGTGCTGGTCACTTCTTCTTCAAAGAAGTCCTATGGTAAACTTCAAACTTTCCCCACAGAATAGTGTGGGGAAACCTTCAAATTGATTCCAATTCTTAATCAAAAAAAATTTAATAAAATAAATCCATGTGACTTCATTATGTGTGCAAAAGATTTCATATGTCCTTCATTCCTTCATAGGCACATCACATCTCACTCTGGACAAAAATACTATAAGCATGAGGAATGTAAAGAGAAGCCATGTGAATTTAAACAATATAGGAAATCTCTGGTTTCTCTCAAAAGTGTTCACACACAAATGTTGTTACAAACTGGAGAGAGACCATATGAAAGTACACTATGTGGGAAAGTCATCAGTTGTTCCAATGACATTCAAAGACATGAAGAAACTCATACTGGGTGGCAACCCTATGAATGTCAACAATGTGTTGAAGCCTCTTCTTCCCTCCCAGGTGTTCAAAGACACATGATAACACACAGTGGAGGTAAACTTTTTCAATGTGAGGTATGTGGGAAAGCCTTTCATTTCTCCTCTTTATTTAGAAGACATGAAAGAACTCATTCTGGAGAGAAACTCTATGAATATAAACAATATGGTCAAACCTTTATTTCACACACAAGTCTTCAAAAGCACAGGATCACACACACAGGGAATGCACATTTCAAATGTAAGGTATGTGGGAAAGACTTTGCTTATCCCAGATTGCTTAGAATACATCAGAAAACACATACTGGAGAGAAGCCCTTTGAATGTAAGCAGTGTGGCAAAGCCTTTGCTAGATCTGGTGGCCTTCTCATACATGAAAGAACTCATACTGGAGAGAAGCCCTATGAATGTAAGCAGTGTGGTAAAGCCTTTGCTAGATCTGGTGACCTTCACACACATGGAAGAACTCATACTGGAGAGAAGCCCTATGTATGTAAGCAGTGTGGAAAAAGCCTTTGCTAGATCTGGTGACCTTCACACACATGTAAGAACCCATACTGGAGAGAAGCCCTATGTATGTAAGCAGTGTGGAAAAGCCTTTGCTACATCCCATCAGCTTCATACACATGGAAGAACACAAACTGGAGAGAAGCCTTATGAATGCAAACAATGTGGAAAAGCCTTTGCTACATCCCATCAGCTTCATAATCATGGAAGAATACATACTGGAGAGAAGCCTTATGAATGCAAACAATGTGGAAAAGCCTTTGCTATGTCCCATCAGCTTAACAGACATGGAAGAACACACACTGGAGAGAAGCCCTATGAATGTAAGCAGTGTGGAAAGGCCTTTGCTACATCTAGTTACCTTCAGATTCATGGAAGAACACATACTAGAAAGAAACCCTTTGGATGTCAACAATGTGAAAAAACATTTGCTTCATCCCATCATCTTCACATACATGGAAGAATGCATACCGGAGAAAAGCCCTATGAATGTGAACAATGTGGAAAAGCCTTTACTACTGCCTCTTACCTTCAGATACATGAACGAACTCATACTGGAGAGAAGCCTTATGAATATAAGCAATGTGGGAATGCCTTCCCTCAGTCCTCTCACCTTCACTCACATGAACAAAGTCATACTGGAGAGAAGCCCTATGAATGTAAGCAGTGTGGCAAAACCTTTGCTAGATCCAGTGAACTTCAAATACATGGAAGAGTGCATACTGGAGAGAAGCCCTGTGAATGTAAGCAGTGTGGCAAAGCCTTTGCTAGATCTGGTGACCTTCACATACATGAAAAAACTCATACTGGAGAGAAGTCTTATGAATGTAAGCAGTGTGGAAAAGCCTTTGTTACATCCCGTCAACTTCATAAACATGGAAGAACACATACTGTAGAGAAGCCCTATGAATGCAAACAATGTGGAAAAGCCTTTGCTAAATCATATTAGCTTAACAGACATGAAAGAACACAAACTGGAGAGAAGCCCTATGAATGTCAACAATGTGGAAAGCCTGCGATACTGCCTTTTACCTTTGGATACATAAACACATTCATACTGGAGAGAAGCCCTATGAATGTAAGCAGTGCGTCAAAGCCTTCACTCAGTCCTCTAACCTTCACTCACATGAACAAAGTCATACTGGAGAGAAGCCCTAAGAATGTAAGCAGTGTGGCAATGCCTTTGCTAGATCCAGTGACCTTCACAGACATGGAAGAATGTATACTGGAGAGAAGCCCAATGAATGTCAACAACGTGGAGAAGCCTTTGCCACATCTTGTCTGCTTCACATATGTGAAAGAACACATACTGCATAGAAATCATATGCATGAAAACAATTGGTAAATTCTTCTGTTATTACTGTTTCACTCATATACATGTAGGAAGTTTACTGGAGAAAAATCCTTTGAATGTGAAATATGGTAAATCAATATTTCATGTCATCGTCAAAGACAAGAAAGGGCTCACACTGCTGAAAATGTGTGTGTGTATGTGTGTGTGTGTGTGTGAGAGAGAGAGAGAGACAGACAGACACCGAGACCCACTGGGGATTTAGTCTGGTGGTGCTCTGCCACTGAGCTACATTCCAGTTCCTTTTTACTTTTTATTTTGAGACAGGGAATTTGCTGAGTTTCTTAGAGTCTTCCTAAGGTGCTGAGGCTAGCCTCCAACATTGATTCTTCAGAATCAGCCTCTCAAGACTCAGGAATTAAAGGCATACACCACCACATCCAACTGAATAACTCTTTTAATGTGAAAAATATCACAAATCATTCCATTTTCCCTGTTGCCTTCAAAGCCATTTCATTCACATTGAAAAACAAACCCTCTGAATTTGGGGGATTTGCTACCTTCTGTCAGCTTCGTTTCCTTTCTTATATATGAAAATACTCATGCAGAGAAGCCCTGTGAATGTGAGAAATGTGGGAAATCTTCTAGTTTCCTCATTTTTTTCCTAAGGACTTGGAACATTGTTTTGGAATAAAAAGAATAAATCCTATGCAAGTAAGAAATATAAAGGGTTCAGCCGTTCTAGTTTTGTTCAGTTGTATGAAAGGACTCATACTGTAGAAAATGCTGAGGATAAGCCATGTGGGGCAGTATTCAGCTTTCAGAGTTTTCTCCAAAGGCATAAAAGAATTCACATCTGTGAAAATCCTTATTGTATCTTTAAAAATTGCAGTAACACTTTAAACTTTCCAGGTACCTTTGAACAGCATTTAAGAAATCACACTGGAGAAAAGCCCTGTATGTAGAAATGTGGTGAGACCTTTGCTTGTTTCAGATCCATTTGAACTTGTTCAGACTTGAGGTAAATTTTATTTTATTTCATTTTATTTATTTATTTTGAGATAACCACTGTAGGTGTGTGAAAATGGTGTGTGCCTTCATTTCTTTTTTCTTTTATCTATTCAGAGGTAACAAAACTTCACCCTGGGTTGGAGAGGAGCATTGCATCAGCATAAACATTTGAAAGCAACATTTTTTTCTGGGTTAAATCTCTCTTATTGTTAGATTCCATTTTCCTGTATTTTAAGTCTTTTGAATCTAATGTTTCATTACATATTGTGAATGTTAGTTTAGACCTCTCCACTCCAGCCTTTGGTACAGATTGGTGAAACGGCTCTTCTGAACTTCTTTCCTCTCTTTCTTTGTTCAGATTTCACCCAGGAGTGCTCTACCACTGAGTTTCTCCACAGTCCTTTTACTTGTTATTTTTTGAGATGGGGTGAGGCTGGCAGCTGGGACCATAGGGATGTGTCTGTGTACCCTGCAGCTGGCCTCTTCCTTTTTCTTGATTGCTTATTGATCTGTTGATGACTCTGGGACCACCACTCTTGTCACTTGTGCTTGTTCTAAGGCTCATGTATTGTGCTGTATGTAGGCACATTAAAGACCATTATAAAAGAATGTCATTTGTGTATATTGTTCGGAGAGGCACTTTCTCAAAATTTATTTTGCCCTATACTTGAGTTGCATTCACTTTTCTTTTCCCAGTTCTGGGGACTGAATCCTGCCTTGTGCATGCTAGGCAGGCATTCTAGCACTGAACGCTCCATAGCTCAGGTGGTGAGTTTGCTGCTGCTGTGAGTGTGGACCCCACTGATAACCACATCAACAGATGTAGCTCTGCTGTTGTTTCCTCCACAGTTGCAGCTGATCTCTTCCTTCTTAAAGGTCTTTTATACCAGTGAATTTTTTTTAAAAAAAAACTACATCCAACTTAGGTTTTCTCCCCATGAATAATACTTAGGTGGAATATGCCAGAAAACCCAGGCTTCATTTCTCTCTGTGTTTAGAGTACCTCAGTAGTCCTGGGAAAATTGTGTGATGGTTTTCTTAGTACACACTACATGACCAAAGGCTTGGTAAGGAGCATCCCAGTCTGATGTCCTAATATAGCGGCACTCCCTTCTCCACCAAATAATCTTAAAAAAGCTTCTCAAGAGACCTTCACCATAATTTTCTTTCAACAGAATGTCAGGAAAAGATTTTGCAAAGATCTCAATGTGGGTTATAACAGACTTCTGCTTTTGTGGCAAAGCTTGGAAGACCTCTGACCAATCTTACAATTCATACACAAAGCACTTTCTGTGAACTAATCAAAACAACAAAAAAACGCCTTTATGTATACCCCTACAAAAAATATAAACCTCCATCCCTGTCCCACTGGATGTAAATAAAGATCAATGAAATTCCAAGCAGTGATCCAAAAAAATTTAAGTGATACCCCTCAGAACTCTGCAGCTAATCAATGTGCTCCTAGAACATTCGATGAGTGTCTAGCCTCATGTGCCCTACATCACTAATAAAGCTACAGCCTCCAATCAGGTGATATTGTGCAGTAATTGCTGTGGAGAAGGCTGTTTCTGCTCATGCTAAAGGATTCAGTTACTTTTCCAAAGGATTCAAAGCATTCTGAGCAAAACCTCACCTACAACCTATTCAGGTGCCATGAATCTTGTGTGATCATTGGTAAGAGTTCCTTATATACTTGTGTCCAAATATTGAAGTTTGCCAACATGCCAAAGATGGGTTGATTGTCACTGCTATCTATGTTCCAGCCTTTTGCTGTGTCTCGGTGTTCATTTGGAGAGGAAGGCCAAAAGAGTGTGCTGTGGCCCTTCTGTTTTTGATAAATACAGCCTAAGCCATCCAGTAAAACTTCATCTTTAAAAGATAGTTTTACATGCTTCCCAGGATTTCCAAAAACTTTCTTTGCAGCTAATGAGTCAGTGTGGCAATTTGCTAGTTTTACATTTTTGATTTAGTAGAAATATTGCATACAGGTGTGTGAGCACTTGACGCAGTCTGGACTTCTTTGTAATAAATCCATTTGCCAAAGGCAGTAGTTGCAGTCTTGTTCCTGGGCAGTGTGAGGGACTGGAGTGAATGCAACTGTCCTGGGGTGTGGGAATTCTTTGTATGAGTTCAGTCTTGGTGAGTACATCAGTGTAGGAATCAGACTCCTAGGAGGGCTGCAGAATCTCCTGACAAGACCTGCCTGTCCCTTTTGGACAATAGTGTTGTCATGTGAGCTGGCAGGTGGATGGCTACCTTCTGATGGATTTGGGTTTGTAGCTGAGCAAATAGTGAGAATGTACAATGATTATATGAGAATTAAAATATTCTTTGTCATACGAAAGACATAATTTTGGGGCCAAACATAATAACAAGTAACCTCTTGGACCTTGAATCACATATTTTCCTTCATGTATGCATTTTCTTACAAACTTTTGTAGTGTGATGCTTATGTGGAACAAACTACAGATAAACATGGAGAGGTTAATTAATGGCACAGTGTACTAGAAGTTTTAAAGGCTTTCAGCAGGCTTAGATTCCACTATTGTTAAAATTTTATGAAAGACTCTGGAATTCTCAAAATTCTTGAGAATCCCCCAGGTGCTGTGGCATACACCTGAAATACCAGTGGCTCAAGATTCTGAGGCAGGAGGATTGTGATTTTTTTTCACTATTTTTAAAGAGAGAAAGACATTTTTAATATTTATTTTTAGTTTTCAGTGGACACAACATCTTTATTTTATTTTTATGTGGTGCTGAGGATTGTACCCAGCACCCCACACATGCCAGTTGAGCATGCTACCATTTGAGCCACATCCCCAGCCCATCTTTTCATTTTTATTAAAAATTATATATATATATATATATATATATATATATTTTTTTTTTTTTTTTTTCCTAAGAATCAAACGCAGTGCCTCACACATGCTAGGCACATTGTCAACCACTGAGCCACAACCTTAGCCCAAGGGTTGTGATTTGTAAGGTGGCCTCCCTGGATAACAAGGAGTAAAGAACTCAGTGAGACCCTGTCTCTAAGAAGTAACTCAAATAATAAATAAAAAAGAAGGCTGGGAGGTGGCTGAGTGGTTGAGTTCCACTGAGTTTAATTCCTAGTTCTCCCAAGAAAAATGCATTAGGAACCAAGTTTTAATAAACCATATGATGGGTGGATGGGCTTGTCCATTATATTGTTTTCTTCTTTGGATTCTCAGGCATGGTTTATTAATTCAGGAACTCTGTAAAATTCACCAATACAAATCAAGTGTATGGTTTTAAACAAAGTAATATAGCAAGGTCCATGAGGAACAGCTTCCTGCTCTGGGAACCCTCAGTAATTCGTAGTCATCACAAGGGGCCATAATGTCCTTATCATAAAGAGTTTGTGAAAGCTTCTATTGTGCAGGAGTTTCTGAAGGTGCTAAAAGTGCCTGTCTTTTCAGAACCTTTGGGTGGAGGAACTCCATATGGAGGTCTCTGATTTATAGATGATGTCATTGGGGAGCTCAAGTGAAACTGATAAGTGAAGAACACGTTACCACCTGGTCCAGTGCAGTCTAAAAGGTGTCAGATTTTCTTGTCTTCAAGGAGTGTGTCAAGCAAATTTGGAGGAGGATGTCAGCAATTTACGATGTGCTCCTGCAAAAATGTGATACTGTGAGTCTCTGCTCAGGTTATTTGTGAAAAGCTGATGAGTAGTCTGAAAATTTATTTGGTCCTGTTAGTGATAAGGACAATTTGCATTAGAATGCTATTGAAGTAGAGAAAACAGAAAATATTAGCCAATTCTGAGGCCAAAATATATACCAGTTGTTGATTAGATAGGATTAGTAATTTTCATTATATTTGGTATTCGGTATGGATACTTACAGATGGGACCAGATCATCAAAGTAGAAGTAATCTACCAAGGCAAATGTTGAGATAGAGAATATCTGTGTTTCTGTAGTTGGTGTTTTATTTTTTTTCCTCTGTGATTATCATTGACTGTGTTTAAACATTTCAGGATGCCCAGACAGAACTCTGATTTTTCCATATTTAATGAATTAGAAAATGTTAGACTATTAAATATTCTGAGAAGCACATCAGATTTCATAGGAATTTTTAGTTTCCATATACCTTATTTTAACATATCAAAAACATATGAAGTGATTTAATTAGAGATTGATGGTGTTTATTTGTTTATTTTTGCTACTGGGTATTGCTGTGACAAGCGTGAACAAACTAGCAGGTTCTGGCAAGGTTTGATGGGACATTGGAATAAACAGAAAGTCACACATGCAGAAGATACAACATCTGGGATCAGGTGGGGCACTGCTCTATGATGTAGCAGCAGGTCTAAAGAATTATACCGGGGGAGGGGGGATGTGGCTCAAGTGGTAGTGTGCTCACCTGGCATGCGTGGGGCACTAGGTTTGATATTCAGCACCACATATAAATAAAATACAAGATGTTGTGCCCACCAAAAACTAAAAATATAAACAAACAAATATTAAAAATCCTCTCACTCTCTCTAAAAAAAATGAAAAAAAAAGAATTACACCAGCAATCTTTATTTTATATCTTTCATTGATCACATTAAAGACTATGCAAGCATTATTCTTTGTATTTATGAAAGTTACACAGTTAGCAACAGTATGCAGCTATTTCCTGAGTTACACTCTATAGTTGGAATGTGCAATGTTATAGCACTGTGCAGCTCTCAAGAAAGTCCATCCTTTAAAGCAGCGGAACTGGTGAAACATTTTGGTTGACTTAGCAAGGAACTTTGTGCCTGAGAATAGGGTCAAAGCTGAAAAGTCTCCCACAACAGAGTCACCCCCATGGATAGCATTGACATAGCAACCAGGAATCCTATACTTTTGCATAGAAACTTTTCCAGTCACCTAGCATGCCACTGCCATTACATCATTACAGACCTCCATCTCAGACACTTGTCTCCCAATCACTGTCACTGGTCTCCAAAGGGGATTGAACCCAAGGCTGCTTTACCACTGAGCTACACCCTCACCAAGGCTCCCCCTCTTTTTTCTTTCTTGAGACAGTGGTGGACTCGGTTGCCCAGCCTGACCTCACAATCCTCTAATACTGGAGGAATGTTGTCTCTGAACCGTTACCCCAATGGCAGTCACATTTGGTGGGAACTCAGCTGAAGTGGTTCAATTAAAGTAACGACTTTGGAATTCTATAGGATGTGACTACTGTTTCCAACCCATTCTACCATGCCTGGTAGAAATTTGCAAGTCCATTTTTATGTCTTCAGATCATAAGAAAAATATTTTTTTTTCAAATTTTCACAGATGGACCAATATCACACAGACCCTAAGTACTTGGTAATGAGGGCAGGGATTATGGGAAACATGTTGGAATTGTGTGGATCCATCCTGCCTTCTGATTTGTCTTCCCTATTTTCTCTCTCACTCATTTTAGTACAAGGGGTTCTTAACCACTAAGCCACATCCCCAGACCCTTTTTCATCCCCATGACAGTAGAATGCATATATATACACTTTGGCATATCATACTTGGATGGGATATCATTTCTCATTTTTCTGAGTGTACATGTTGCAGAATCATATTAGTCATATAGTCAAATATATACATAGAGTAATGATGTCTGTTTCAATCTACTAATATCTTTCCTATTCCCACATCCCTCTCCCCTCCCTCCCATCACTTCCCTCAACCTAATGTAAGGTAAAGCTATTCTGCCCCAGTGCCCCCTCCCTCCTGAATTAACATCAGCATAATAGAGAAAACATTTGTCTTTGGTTTTGTGAGACTGGCTTATTTCACTTAGCATGATATTCTCCAACTCCAACCATTTACCACAAAATGCCATAATTTTAGCCTACTTTCAACCTGACTAGTATTCCATTGATTATATATACCACATTTTCTTTATCCATTCATTTTTCAGGAACCACCTAGGTTGGTCCATAGTCTAGCTATTGCAAATTGAGCTGCTATAAACATTGATGTGGCTGCTGAGGAGGTCATACATGTGAAAATATTTTTTTAAAAAACAAGTTGCTGAGCAGGAGAAAATATTTTAAATTACATATTTAATTATTTCATAGTATTCAGACTATAAAAAGAACTCTAGTGACTCCATAATAAAATGACCAACAAATTAAAAAAAATGAATTCCGAGTTGTGAACCCCTCAGATATTTCTACTACTCTTTATGGAGTTTTCTGAGAATGATGTTCACAATGCCAATTGTTACTTTTTTCTCCCAGTCATCTGGAAGTTTCTAGAGAAAGGGCACCCCTTTCCTGCACTAGGCCTAAGTTCCAGTGGTTTTGCTAACTTCTGTTGCTGGAAGAATTGCTTCTCTCTCAACTCAATTATAGGTACCAAAGGGGAAAACTAAACAAACTACCGATAGACTCAATAATATTTGAGCACTTTATGAGGCCTAACCTACCCTTGTTCACCCCAGTAATAATTCTAGGTCTTCCAGTTGTTTTCAGAAGTAGTTTCTCCATGTACTGAGCATCTAAAATTAGTGACTTCTGTTCCAGGGAGTATATCCTAAACATCCAATTTCTATAAGCAACAGAGACTGAGCATGTGCAAATATTCATACATTACAAATAGTTGGATTTGCATTGTTTGTAATTACTTCCAAAAACTAAAATTTGCAGCAGTAGTGTTAAAAATGTGTTAGAAATCACAGATTCCTGTTTCACCACAGAAAATACAGTACACTCTTCTAGCTACTTGACAGCCTGGAATATAACACACTTGCCTCAGAAATTTAATGCATCAGTCAAATGAAAACTTTACTTCACCCTATGCAGTCTTGTCAGAATGCCTATGATAAAAATCTGAAAGATAGGTGCTGGGGTTCTGGCTCAGTTATAGAGTGCTTCCCTAGCACATGGGAGGCACTGTGTTCAAGCATCAGAACCACATAAAAACAAATAAATAAAATAAAAGTTATTTGTCTATCTATGACTAGTAAATAAATAAGTAAAATATTTAGAAGTAAAAAATAAAAATCTGAAATATAGTAGGTATAGTAGGTAATCCAGAGCATATGAGCATGGATATAATGATTCACTTGTAAAAATGGTGGTGAGAATATAAATTGAATAAAGCTATTTTTGAAAGTAGTATTAAGGTTCTTCAATAAGTTAAAATAAAAATGTCATATGATTCAGTAGTAGTAATTCTGGATATGTATCTAAAAAATTGGACTCATTAGATCATAGAAAAGACTACATTTATATTTTCATTGTAGTATTTTTCACAGAACCTGGTAAAAGAACTGAAGTACCATTAAGGTATATGGTAGGTTGAGCATGGTGCCACATACCTGAATTCCCAGCAGCTTGGGAGGGCGAGACAGGAGAATCATGAATTTAGAGCCAGTCTCAGCAAAGTTTCAGCCAGGCACTAAGCAAATCAATGAGATCTTGTATGTAAATAAAATATAAAAAAGGACTGGTGATGTAGCTCAGTGGTTGACTAGCTCTGATTTCAACACACAGCATAATAAATAAATAAATAGGGTCAACACATTGACCCTATGCTTTATTTTCCAAGAAGCAATTTACTTGCACCCTTTCTGGATTAACTGGACAGGATGTGTTACATTCTTTAACAAACTATTATCTGCAGGAGAAATGCAGTTTCAAAATAATGTTTGTAAGAGGAACGCAAGTTACACTAAAGGGGAGACTTTCGTGACCTTGTTAAAGACCAGATTCTGGAACTCAGGGAAATAAAGATAATTCCTACTAACCCTAAAATCTGCAAGAGTTTATGATTAAGAATTCAATTATAAATCATGAACATGAGGCTAATTAACCTAAAGTTTTCATAGCACTGGATACTTGAGAGTTTGATATTATCCTGCTGTCAGTCCAAACTCAAGAAATGTACCTGGGCAGGATTCTTTAGAATGTTTTTTTAGATCTCTAATAAAATTGGAGAGAGAGAGAGCCATGCTCTTCTCTTTATAGAGAGGACACATTCTCTCTCTTTAAAGTGTCACCTTTTTCTTCCTTCATGTCATTTTTAATAAACTCATTGTGTCTGCTTTTTTCTCATGTGGAATGCTCACAAAGAGAAAGCAAAATCTATAATCTGCCATCCAGTTCCTGGAGGAAAAATTAGAAATACTGCATCCATTTGAAATATAGCATAAAAATAGTTGATAAGGCAAATAGGGAATGCTGGCATTAAAATTGTGAACAGAGCTGAGTGCAGTGGTGCACTCCTGTAATCCCAGGGTGCTGGAAGGCTGAAGCAGAAGGATCATGAGTTCAATGCCAGCTTCAGCAAGGGAGAAGTGCTAAGCAAATCAGTGAAACCTTTTTCTTTAAATAAAATACAAAATATTGCTGGGGATTTGGCTCAGGGGTCGAGTGAGCCAATAATTTCTAGAATGACTTGTTATCCAGTGACAATTAATTGACCCACTATAGGCTGGAACTCAAGATTCAATCACAAGTTCCACAGAAGTCATATGGAAAATAGCTGGTGTCTTATAGATAATGTGGTTAAGTTTTTCCTGCACCCTCTGTCTGACAGGGTCACAGCATGGGGGATGCCATGGCAGAGCTACACCATTTGGAAACTGAAACCATGGGGAAGGTTAAATGTATTGTTTATGATACTCATGATATGGATAATAGGGTATACATCAATCAATAATAAAAGTACACATTGACTGAAATGGCAGGAAAATTCCCAAAATGAGACTAAAGATACAATTAAGACATGCCTGGAGATGTGTTTTAATATCTCTCAGGATACAAACAGTAGTGTTATTTCTCAAGAATTTATGAAGAAAATATTACAGATCTCAAGGTTCTTGAGAAAAATTTAACAATTTGCACTAAGCCCCACATTCTAAATCTACAATCTGTGCAACATACATTTCCCCCCACTAACAGGCCCTCCTTTGCCTTACACAGGAATTCATGATAAAAATGGAAAACACATTGTTAATATTAATGGTAAATGGGTTGTGTTGAAGAGCCTGCTCTTTTGTTAAATATTACAAAAACATAAGAATAGTTGTATTTTGAAAAAAATATCAAAAAACTCTTAAAGAAAGAAGTTAAATAGGTCATATGAAAAAGAAAATTACCTTTGAAATTAAAAATAGAATAATATAAAATTAATATACATACATTTTAGAAGCACTTCAGAAAAGTGCTTTTAACTAATAGGCTATAACTACTTTAAGTGTTTTATTGGGACTTGAGAAGTAAGAAAGCTTACCAATAATCATAGGTATGCTTTAAAGTTAAAGGTTAATGATATAATTATATGTATGCTTTAAAGTTAAAAGATAATAATAGGTCAAGATACATGTAGTTGAGTTGTGTAGTCTAGCACTTATTGATTGAGGTGAAAATGTAAAAGTTTAATCGTGATTGGCAAAGGTTACAGGAAAATATTTTAAAAAATGTACTCAATATCTTAGGTAATTCATATATGTCTGAAAATATTGTAACTCTTAAAAACTATGTAAATCAAAGAAATTTTGAGCTTTGAAGCTATCTATTAACTACATGAAAAAACACTTGTAAAAAATCTTTAAAAATAAAGGCCCCTCTAGGGGCAGCAGGTACTTCTGAAGGCTGCTCATAACTTGCAACTATAGTCCTGTCTCCTCTTCTTTCACCTGAGCCACTCATCCTTCAGGATCCCTGGATCTCTGGTAACTAGGGCTTGACCTAAACAATAGAGATTTATTTTTTTTCCTTTTAAATTTAATGTCAAGTTTGTTGATGCGCTGTATTGAAATATGTATAAATCTGTGATTTGTGCTCATATTCTCATAGTATCCCATACCAATGGGGGGGTAGACATCATAATCCTACCACTATGCTCAAGGCAAAATTGCAAATAAGCCTGTTTTTAATTGCTTATACTCCAGAGTCTAGAGATCTGGCACCCTCCATCTCTTTTTCACTTTTATCGTTAATAGTAGAAACTTTTAATTTTATTTATACTTTTCAAGTACAGCATAAGGTGTGGAGAAATGGTGGGTGTATTTTGGAATGGTCTCCTAAAATTGACAAAAGGCAGTTATGCAAGGGTAATGCCATGAATCCTGGAGGATTTGTTAATAGCATCCTTACCTTTAGGGAAGGTGGCATTCAGAAAGATGTTTGGCACTTAATTGTTGCCTCAGAATTCTTACATTTTACTGACACACCTTTACCAGACTTTGTAGGCAACAACTGTAACAGGAAGGTTCTTGCAATGGCTTATGGGCCTGTGTTCAATCTCCTTATGTTTTAATTACAGGAAATGTAAAAGTTAAAAGGGAAGATGAAAGATATCTTGTAACATATAGTAAATGTAATTTAACTAATTGTATCACCAGAAATAATAGAGAAAAAGGAACGATGATGCTCCATCAGCACTCCTTTGTCTTAGTACCAGGAAATATTTCAAAGCCATGGTAGGCTGATGCTGCTTTTCAAGTCTTACAACAAATACATGCCCAGCTAGCAAGACCTAAGTGTGCTCTTGGACTCATAATAGTGAGAGTTGTTCCCTTGGTTTCTTTTATTGCTTCCATGGTGACAGCTTTGGTGGCCATATCTCAAATATTCAACATGCAAATTTTCTTAATTATTTGGCTCAGAATACTTACAAGGCTCTTTACAATCAAATAAATGTTGATGAAAGGAATGAGACCAAGCTAAATGCCTTAGAGAATGCTGTCATGGATATAGATAATGAACTTTCCACTTTGAAATTCAAGGAAAGACTTAAATGTCATGCTAGCTCTAAGTATGTGTGTGTTGCTGCTGCCAAATGCAATGCTTCTTAATGGTATAGGAAGAAGCTTCAAAACCATTTGTTGGATATTTGGCAGAAGAGTGTTTGGATCTTTTGGAGCTGCATCATCAGATTCAAGATACAAAAATGTAAGATTCATTTTTCAGATCCTACTTCTTTAGCTGATCAAATACTTAAAGAATTAAACAGCTTTAACCCTGGAAACATTGTTAAACACTCTGCATGGTATATCCTTGTATTGTTCTCTTTGCTACTTATTCTCTCTTGTGTTGTAATTGTAGGATGTTGTGCCCCTAGAAGAAGAATTCAGGGACTCAAAATAATGACCCATCACCTGCTTTTTCAAAGAAAGGAGGACGGATATGTGGGAAGCCCTTCTGAGTGACCCATGCCTTTCAGTCCTGAAGCAGGAGGCTCTGACCAGTCACTACATTTGTGGTGACTTGGGCGTTGTCCCAGCTTAGATAGAGAGGTGGGTCTTCAGATGTAGGCATTATTCATGATGGTTGACTTACCCTCATGGTCCTTGTAACCCTGCTCCTCTGGCCTTTTTTGAATAGAACTTTCTAAGAACAAGAGTCCTCCAATAAAAGCTCTCTTCTGAATGTGGTCACTTTCTCACCAGCCTCTCGTGATTTTCTCTTGCCCTCCCTTTTGGGGGGGCTGAGGCCAAGAGCAGAGAAGAAGTCCTAAAGCTTGTGTAAATGTAAAGTGTGTCTATGTTTTATTTGGTGTCCCTGGAAATTCACATGAGTGCCCTTAAGTTAAGCTGACTTTGCAGGTTGGGGGCAGCAATTTGTAACTGCTTGGGCAGCAATTTGCCTGACCTGCATGGGCAGCAATTTGTAACTGGTGTTCAGAGGGATTACACACACACACACACACACACACACACACAGTGCTTATATTTTTCAAGAGTAAAAGCTAAATCAAAAATGTCCCTGAGATGACTAGATATCCACAAGAAGAAAAAATGTATTTGGATACGTACCTCACATCATATACAAAAATAAAATTAAAAAAAGGATCAACGTCCTTTGTGTAATAGCTAGAAGCATAAAAGTCATAAAAACTGTTGAGGAAATTTTCATTACTTTGGATGTGGTTATGGCTATATAATATTTGTATTTATTTTAAACACGCCACTCAGATAGAATAATCCCCATTTAAAAGTGGTATGATTTCATGTCAAAATAAACCTTAATGTTATGTGTAACTGAAATTCAAAAATAAAAAAATAAAATTTAAAAATGAAGAAAGGCACTGGAGATGTAGCTCAGGGGTAAAGCACCCCTGAGTTCAATTTTCAGTACCAACAAATAATTATTAAAGGAACAAAGACATTTCTCAATGTAATAGGCTTAATCTTGACTCTGTTGACACTTCTGTGAATTCGGTGAAAATGAGAACCTTTTTTATGATAATTCATAATTTGTTAAAAAATATGCCCACAAAATTATAAGATTTCTCTTTTTTTGAGTCAACAATAC
The DNA here is from genome assembly GCF_021218885.2 of Marmota monax. Lineage (NCBI taxonomy): Eukaryota > Metazoa > Chordata > Mammalia > Rodentia > Sciuridae > Marmota > Marmota monax. Next base: position 35,487 of record NW_026694330.1, read on the forward strand.
ATTCATGAGTACATGAAGAAGCGACAAGTATACAGATGTTATTTGGGGTCAGAAGTTAATTAGTTAATATTATTTCTTTTACAGCCCTTCAGCTAATATGATTCCACACAATGCTATGGATCATTTGGCTCCAGAGGAATAATCTTTACTCTTGGGAAATTTCAATTTTATTTAAGTCTATAGATTAAGAAAAATGGATGTCCAGGTTTGACTTATACAAGGTAAATGTGGTTGGAGTTTTTCTGATAGAAGTCCCCATTGGGGACAGTGAAATTTCAAATAGTATATATGGAAGCCTAGATGAAGTCTATAGTTAAAAAAAAAAAAAAACATATTGGCTAAATTATAAATATATTTTTCTTTACCCTTCACAAAATTTATTATGCCATATCATAAACCTCATATCTAAAATCCTGTAGATACTTTCTAAATATGTGGCATTATAAGCAGTATCTTTTGGCACATGCCTATAATCCTAGCAGTTTGGGAGGCTGAGGCAGGAGGATCACATGTTCCAAGCCAGACTTAGCAATTGGTCTCTAAGTAAAATTTTTAAAAGGGCTGGGAATGTTGCTCAGTAGTTAAGCTCCCCTGTGTTCAATCCCTGGTACCAAAAAGAAACAAAGAAAATTTGTCTTTTCTAAGAATCTATTGTTCAATTCAGGGTTTTGAGATTTTTACATGTTTTCTGCCAAGAATCTTGTAGTCCCAATTCTCATATTTACACTTTTCTTCCATTTAAAATTAATTGTGTAAAGTGTGAGATAGTGTTTGAGATTGTGTTCCAAGTTTTATATGGATAGTTGTTCCAGATGATATTAAAACATTTTTCGTATAATGTCTTGGCATTCTCCTTGAAAAATAATTGACCATAAATATAAGGATATATTTCTAAATTCTATTCCATTTACTTATTTCTTTTTGCAGTAATGAATTTGAATCTAGGAACTCTCTACCACTGAGATTTATCCCCAGTTTATTTTTTATTTTTTTGGTTTTGAGACAATATCTTGCTATGTTCCCAAGGGTGACCTCAAATTGTCAATTCTCCTTCCTCAGTCCCCTGAGTTGCTGGTACTATAGGCATCCACAACCACGCCTGGAATATTATTCCATTTAATCATTTTGTAAGTGTGACTCAGTACTGATTACAGTAACATTTTGAAAATAGCTTTCATGAAGATGTACTATATATACATAATAAAGGGTCTCTGCATGGTATTTTAACACATATGCCACATCCACTGATGAAATCCCTTTCTCATTTCCCACCTCCACTTTTTAACCTTTAAAAATCATCAACCTAAATTCAAGTTTAGCCTCCCCACATTAGGGACAGCATGCAGTGTTTGTATTTATGTGTCTGGTTTTGTTTCATTTTACCACTCTACCCTCCAATTTCACCCAATTGGTTGCAGGTGGCAGGATTTGATTTTTATGGATGTATGCATACATATATGCCATATTTTCTTTATCCATCTGCCCCAGAATTCCTAGGTGATTCTATATCTTTTCAATTGGGATGTGCCTCAATAAACATGGGCATCCAGGTATCAGATGAAGGTTTCATACTTGTTCATTACATACTCCCAAGTGGGATACCAGAATCACAAGGTAATTCTATTTTAGTATTATTTAGTTGAGATACAAAAGACTTAACCAAAGGCTCATGTGCTTGGCAAACATTTGACAATTAGACTACATCACAGTGCCTTATTATTATTATTATTATTATTATTATTATTATTATTTATTTTGAGGGAGCATTACATTAAGTTTCCTATCCTCGCAGCAAATTTAGGATCCTCCTCCTGTGGTCTCCCAAGTTGCCTACTTTACAGGCATTTATCACCATTCCTGGCCTCCAGCATATTTCTTTTTTATTGGAGACAGGGTTTTGCAGTGTTTGAACTTGAACTTGCACAAGCTGGCCTTAAACTTGTAATCCTCCTTCTTTAGCTTCTTAAATATATGGGATTAGTCATGTGCCATGATCCCAGCTATAGTTAGTTTTTTGAGTAATATGCACAGTTTTTCATATCAGCTACCCAATTTACTTGCACACACCCGTGCATAAGTGTTGATTTTTTTCCACGTCCACATCGTGTTTGTCACTTTTCTAATTTATCCATTCTTACTGGGATGTGATGATACCTCAGGTATTTTTTTTTCTTGTGGTTCTGGGGACTGAACCCAGGGCCTTGCACATGCAAGGCAAGCACTCTACCTACTGAGTTATTTCCCCAGTCTTCCTCATTGTATTTTTTATTTGCATTTTCCAGAAGGCTAATTATATTGAATATTTTTCTTCATGTTTGCTGGAACTTTTTGTTTCTTTTGAAAAACTGTCTACTTCGTTTGCCCACTTGAATGGCATTACTTAGTTTTTGATTGTTTGTTTGGTGTTATGATTTTTTTTTGTTCTTTACATATTATAAATGTGAAGATTGTATCAAACACATACTGGGCAAAGATTTTCTCCCATTTTATAAGGATTCCCTCCCCCCCTTTTTTTTTTCTTTGCTGTTCGTCAACTTTTTAGTTTAATGGAATTTTTAATTTTTATTTTTTTGTGATTTCAAAATTCTGTCCAAAACATTTGTTGTCCTTACAAGAGTCTTAAATTGCTTTCCCTTGTTTATTTTGTAGTTTCACAGTCAGGTCTTTTACCCATTTTGAATTGATTTTGAACAGGGTGAGGAATAGGGATCCAGTTTCTTTGAGTACTGAAACTTTATAATGAGCTTTAAAATTGGGATGTATGAGTCTCCCAATTTTGTTCTTTATATTTTTATTGAAAATAAACAAACAAACAAACTGTATTTGGTATTTGAGGTTGACTGAACTTCCATATTCACTTTAGGCTTACTATTACATCTTTTTCAAAAATGGCATGTGGGAATTTTGGTAAGGTTTACATTGGTATGTAAATCAATTTACATTTTACCATTTCAGCAACACTAATCTTATCAATAAATAGTCAATGCCTATTTAACATTAAACATTTTCTATAGTATTTTCTGTTTACAAGACATATTTTAATTTTTTTGCTATGTATTTAATGTTTGATACTACCCAAAATGGAATTTTTAAAAGTAATTTTGCTTTGAATATTTATTGTTCAGCTACAAAAATTGTATTTATTGATTGGTGCTATATCCTGCACAAATGCTGTACTTTTTTACTTAAATCATTCTTTCGTAGAGACCTTAGGATTTAATTCACGCAAAGACATCTATCTGTTTTTAGAGTTAGATATAGTTTGATAGTTTCACTTCACATTTCTAATATGGAATTTTGTTGTTGTTGTTGGGTACCAGGGATTGAACTCCAGGGCCCTTGACTCCCGAGCCACATCCCCAGCCCTATTTTGTATTTATTTAGAGACAGGGTCTCACTGTGTTGTTCAGCACCTTGCTTTTGCTGAGGCTGGCTTTGAACTCACGATCTTCTTGCCTCAGCCTCCCAAGTCACTGGGATACAGGTGTACACCAACCATGCCCAGCTCTGATATGGATGTTACTATTTTGTTTTTTTAACTGATTCAATCTCTAATTAAGTCTTTTGAGATTTTCTATGTCTAAGTCAGTTTTGATGGATGTTATGTAAAAATTTGTTCACATTCAGTTGTTCATAATATGCCCTTCCTTTTTCTAATTTTTTTTTTTGTGGAGTCTGCTTTGATGGTCTCACTTTTTTTTTGTTATTTGCTAACTTGAGTACTCTCTCTCTCTCTCTCTCTTTTGCTTGGTTAATTGAACAATCAATTTTGTAAATCTTTTGAACAATCAAGTTTGTTTTCTTAATTATTTTGTCTATTTGTTTTATGCTTGCTCTATTCTTTATTAAAATTTATCCTCTGTGCAATTTGATTACAGCTTGCTTCTCTTTCTCTAGTTACTGTGTAAATTTAGATTTTTGTTTGGGCAATTTTTCTTTTACAATGTAGGCCTTTATGGTTATGAATTTTTTTTCTCAGGGCTGCTTTATCTGCACCTCCTCAGTTTTGCCATGTTTGCTTTCATTTTCGTGTTTGATTTTCATATTTATCCACCTAAACTAGTTTCTATTTTTTTTTCTTCTTCCTAAAGAGTACACTGTCTAATTACTACATGTTTGTAAATTTTTAAATTTCTGTTTTATTAACTTTAGTTCATTGTAGTTACAAAAGATACTTGTCCTAGTTTCAGTGCTTTAAAATTCATTGACATTTTTATGGCTTTAAAATGGCAAGTTCTGCACAATGTTTCCTACACACTGGAGTAAAATGTGTATTCTACTCTTCGGGGAAGAATATTCTATATAGTCCTCTAGACCTAGTATAGTTATATTGTTGTTCAAGTTGTTTTGTTTTACATGGACTTTCTGCTAGACATTTCATTCATTCTTGAAAATGGGGTATCACAATTTATCCACCCCTTTTGGAGAAATTTTTCTTCCTTTAATCCTGAGAGATTTCACTTCACATATTTTGGAGCATTGTTTTTTTGACATGTATACATTTATAACTTAGTTTGTGAGATTGCCCCCTTTATTGATATGTATTATATATTTTAATTTTTATCATAAATATGCATATGTATTTAATATATATTTTAATATATATAATTACAAGTATATATCATGTTCTTGACTCTATCTAACAATTTCTGTTACAGCTGATTTTGTCTGACATGTGCATAGCCCTCCAGCTGTTTTCTTTGTTGATTTCTATTTGTTTTTACTTGTACTGGGGGTTTTACCCAGGAGCACTGAGACCTATCCCCAGTCATTTTTATGTTGTATTTTGAGGTAGGGCCTCACTAACGTTCAAGGAGACAGCTGTGAATTACTTGGGGGTCTTCTATTTATCCACCTAAACTATTTTCTTGGTTTTTTTTCTTTTTCTTCTTTCTAAGAACACACTTTCAAATTGCTACATGTTAGCAAATTTTTAAATTTTATGTTTTTTTAAACTTAATTTCATTGTAGTTACAAAAGATACTTGTCCTAATTTCAGTGCTTTTAAATTTATTGACATTTTTATGGATTTAAAATGGGAAGTCCTGGACAATGTTTCCTACACACTGGAGTAAAATATGTATTCTACTCTTTAGGGAAGAATATTCTATATAGTCCTAGAGATTTAGATTTAAACTTTGGAACTATTTCAGCTCCCTGAGGCACATTAAATTGCCCAAGGCACATGACCTCTAAAAGTTACTAGGTGATATTCATTGGCTGTGACCAACTTTAAAACTAGCCACTGCAGATTTGTGTCATTTGTTTCAGACTTTAGAGGAACATTCTTCTTTACCTTCTCATCAACTTTGGCCGAAGAAAGAATTGCCAAAACAAAAGTTGAATCTGCCATGATTACTGCACAGCTTACTAGAATTAATCCACAAAAACCTATATATTGATTAACATTTCCCACTCTTCATACTCCTACAGGAGCAATATGGCAATATTTGGGAATTATTGAGTGGCCTTGCCTACCTCATTCTCCTCAAAAGTCATTAACTCCATACAATGGCTTTATTGCCCAGTTACTAAAGGAAGAACACGAGTTTTGCAGATAGTTGGGTCATAGCCTAATATTATTGTTGCACCTTTTTCTTCTCAAGAGCATGATTGGCCTTGGTAATCTTCTAATACTTGGCAGATAGCTTTTGCTAATTTCCCTCACCAAATGGAAAGCCATTACCTTCATGAGAAAATTATTCAGTTTGCTCTTGTGACTACATTTATTTTTCCCAAAATTGTATGTGCTTAAAAAATAGTTGGATAACTATCAGTATTTGCTGATGGATTGAGTTCAGGAAAAGCAGGTTTCTATAGCCATTTTTATACAGAGATAATACAGACATCATATACTTCTGCAGAATGAGCAGAAATTTAAGCTCTGATTTGTGCTTTAATTCATTTTGCAAATGAGTCAATCCATATTTATTCTTATAGTTTATGTTGCAGTTGGAGTCACAAAAAATATTGAAACATCAACTACTGGGAACACACCATTGCAAGAGTTATTTAATTTGTTTCAGACCTTATAAAAGACAATTCAAATGTGTCACCATCCATGTTTCATTAGCCATATAAGGGCACATTCTAATCTTCCAGGTCTTTTAGAATCAGGTAATGATAAGATTGATAAACCTGTTGCAGTTTGTGAATAAATATCTTTATATGATTGTGCACAAGGGTCACATTTTTTACATCATCAGAATGCTTCTACTTTACATAAAAAAATTAATATTCCTGGGGAAAAACTTGTCAAATTGTTCATCAAATCTCACAATATTTTATCTTCACCAACCGGGGTTAATCCCATGGTTTATGACCAAATCAGTTATAGCAAATGGATGTAACTCACATCGGTCCACTTGGCAAAGAGTGTTAAGTTCATGATATTGTTGATACTTACTCTAGATTTCTTTTTGCCACTGCCTGTGTAAAAGAAAATACTCAGCATGTTATTTCTCACTGTCTAGCTACTTTTGCAGCATTAGGATGTCCTTTACAGATTGAAATTGATAATACTCCGGCTTATATAATTTTTCTTTTCAGCAGTTTTTCCATCAATTTTGTATTGATCACAAAACATGATAAAAAATGGCCTCAAGGACCAGCCATTGTAGAATTAGCTCATTTATCTATTAAGCTATAATTACAAAAAGGGGGGGGGATAAGGCCCCATAAAATAACCTTAATCATGCTTTGTTTTAATTTTTTTTTTAATTGTGACTCTGAAAGTCATACTGCAGCCAAAAGACACATCTTCCACGGCAACAGGTTCCTTGGTCCAAGTTTGGTGTAATCATTTACAAACATAACAACAGAAAGGATCAGCTTAAGTGATAATGTAGGGTAGAGGTCATGCTTGTGTTTTCCCAGAAGGTGCCTCTCATCCTATTGGGGTACCTGAACGTGCTATTAGACATGGAGGACCTAGAACCGAAGTTCAGATGACTGAAGATTGATCCAGAGATGTCAGTCCTGACCCCCAGCAGGAAGTGAAAGCTACAAAAGAGGAAGAGGAAGAAGAAGGCCCGGAGAGACTGAATGTTGAATCTACCATCATGGAAACAACTGGAGAATCTATTATACAACCTGAACAGATAGTTTGATACAAGGAGGAAGTAAGTCTGTAGCCACAATGTTTGTGGCCATGTTAGCTCTGTTGAGCTGTCCGGTAAATGAGGTTCAGAGAGAAACCAATTGGACATATTTTCCAGACCCACCTTTGGTACACCCAGTGGTGTGGACCAGAGAATTCATCCCAGCATTTACCAATGATACTCATGTAATGTGTGGTTTTACAGATACTCAGATTACACCCATCCCTGTGACTGTATTTAATTATACTGATTACAGTGGGCAACTACGTATATATTGGTCCCATGATAATATGCTGGCTATCTCAGTGTATCTTTTGAAGAAGAAAATAGCATATGGGGGATCTAGACCAGCCAATTGTACTGAACCCTGGGACACTAAGCAATATGTCCAAACAGTTTATAAAATGGTGCTTTCTCATAACAAGCCAGTCATTGCCACAGACTGTCTGCCAATACGTTACTGTCCTAATCATGCATTGCAATTCTTATTACACATATAGAGTACAATTTTTTACACTTACATTTTTTAAAAAAAACAAAAGAATTAGAAACTAAATACTCCATGGTACTGGCTATACTTAGTTACCATATTGAGCTACTGAGCTACATCTACCATTATTTCTCATTATTTTATTTGGGCTCAAGGATCTGTCTTTTTTCTTGTCCTTTAACCTTAATGGCTCTATTGGCATTTCTTGAAGAGTTGTTTTCTCACCACAAACCTTTCCTTGTACAAATCTTCCCTTATCTTTTGAAGCACAGTTTAGCAAGGTATAAAATTATTGATGGTTAATAAACAAGTTTCTTCATGTCCTCCCACTGCCTTCCAGCTTCTTGGATTCTCTAGGGAAACCCACTAATGCTGTCTTGTACCTGAACAACTGTTTCTCTCTGACCACGCATGAGATTGCCTCTTGGTATTTGTTTTACAACAATGCAACTCTCATAGTTCCTCTTATCTGTGGTTTCCCTCTCAGTAAGCTGTAGAAAATTCCAGATTGAGCAACTCATGAATTTTATGGTGCAAAGTGTTCTGAGTAGCATGATGCAATCTCACACCTTCACACACTAGACATCCAGGGCATAAGCCTCTGCCTTCTCCAGAAGTTTCCCAATTGATATACACTTTTTGTAATACCTTCCTGTTAGTGGCGAGTTGCCATCTTTGTTTGGAGACTGACTGTCTTGATAGTGCTCCATTTGTGTAGAAGACAACAACTCTCCAATTACTCATGCACCAAATTCTGCTTGTGCCCATGTTGCATTGTTAGCACCTTGGACCTTAAGAATAGAAAACACACCTTGATCCTCTTCTAATGGAAAACATGATTTCCCATGAGACTATGACCCAAGAAGTTGAGATGTGTTTAAAAAGTTTAGGACGAACCTCTTTCACAAATAACCTCGAGAGAAAGAACCAGTGACTAGGAAGTCAATTCTACTTCATTGTAATGCTAAAATGTCCACCAGGAAGGAAGTTGAACTTCATTTCCATAGTGTATGGTTGTATGCCAAAGTGTCCTTAAGAATGGCTCAAGTGTAACCAAGGCAGTCTCGTGCATGCCTAACTCCCAGCATGGAACCTGATTTCATCTGACAATGCAAGGTAACCCCCTACCCCACAATGCCACCATGATCTGAGGGATGAGGTATCAGTCCCTGGGCATAATGAGGAGCCAGTGGAGGCCCTTGTTCTCGCCAAAAGGAAAATGCTATAGTCATCATCCATAGAAGAATTTAAGCCTCATTCTCCTACCATGTAATGCATGCAGAAGCACATATTTCTCATGATCCTGGGCTAACATTTCCCAACCTCCACTGATTACTAGGCTGTGAGAGTCTGAAAGCTCCTGAGAAGGAATTTCAGTTGTCACTTCTGTTCATTATTTATTTATTTATTTATTGGCACCAGGGATTGAACCCAGGGCTGCTTAACCACTGAACCACATCCCCAGCCCCTCCCATTATTTAAATATGTATTTTATTTAGAGACAGGGTCTCACTGGGTTGCTTAGTCCTGACTAAGTTTCTGAGGCTGACTTTGAACTCATGACCCTCCTACCTCAGCCTCCCAAGTTGCTGGGATGATGGGTATGCACCACTCTGCCTGTCTCAGTTAATTTACCTTATTGATGAAAATAATTATTGCTTTTGATGATAAGGGCTGAAGTCAAGAAGTCAAAAAGAAGTTGTTTTTCTTTTGTTTTGCCCCCCACCAGTTTAAGCAAGAGCCAGTAATGGTCTGTACCAGTGCTGAATGAGAAGAGCATTACAGAAACACTTCCATGTGAAGTTGATTGCAAGTGATAGAATGGATAGCTGGCCAAGGACAAGGAGTCACAGGCTACTTCTAAGTCCTTGGTGACAAAGTGTGAGAACCTAGGTAAAAAACATGTTTGTGGGAGGAGAAAAATGAAGACTGAGTCCAGAAGTAGAGATGTCTTGCAGTTTTCATTCAGCATAGGTGCGTGACTTGATCCAGGCCAGCAATTCCCAAAGGATTGCAAAGTGCATCAATTTATGTATACAGTTTGCAGACAGCCTGTTCACCTCCTTTGATAATTTAAATAATCTCTGGATTTTGAGTACAATTTGCTACAAGGCTGGGGCTGGGGCTCAGTGGAAAGAGTGCTTGCCTAGCACTTCTGAGGGACTGGGTTTGATCCTCAGCAACACATGAAAATAAAAAGAGAATAAGGTATTGTGTCCATCTACAATTAATTTTTTTTTAAAAAAACTGATAAAAAGTAACCACTATGTAAGTAGGCATTATACCATTGCCATTACTTGGGAGAAAGTCTGTACATTTACTTGGTACATGTGCAAATCATTTTCCAATCCTTCCCATCAACCAGGGTTTGAGACCTTGGGTGCAGAATCCATGCATATGGCCACAAATATTTCCAATCCCTGGAGAACACCCAGGGCAGGTTGTCTGGAAAAGGCTTAGAAATATGTTGTAGGAATTCCAATAACATCTGGACCAGAGAGAGAGGCAAGTAGATGGTCAGAGATGACACCTGGGAAAGCAGGGGTTGACAGGCAGAGCCATGAGTGTTGGGGTGGCAAAGAGGACAGGCAGAACCTCTGGGGAAACAGGGGCAGTGGGCAGATGTTGAAACAGGGAAACACTGAATTCTTGGGGAAGCAGATGGAGAAAAAAAGATGTCACCATTAATAAAATTTAAAATAAAAATGGACAGAATAGATTTAGAAGCTAAGGAAGTCTTGACCTTCAAATGCCTCCTCCATTCCAGAAGATAGCATTCCCCTTTCTGAGCAGAATGCACAGTGGATTTTTTGTTGTTGTTGTTTTTCTGTTTGTTTTAGAAAAGTGGTAAAAGTGTTCACTGGTTTTGAAAGATGATTTATGGCCCATGAATAAGGTTTTCTCGAGTTTCTGGTCACACAGTATTGGTCTCTACTTTTTTCCATTTTCTATGAATATCTAACACCTGGCCTACCAGTGGATACTAAATTTTATAAGCCAGTGATTTTTTTTTAAATGCAAAATTATTAGGGAACTCTATGGGGTGATACATAATTGGTTCTCAAAGATGCAGCTCATCCCTGCCTTGATCTATCTATCTATCTATCTATCTATCTATCTATTTTCAGTGCTCATGGTGGATCTATCACTCAGCTATATATTGATAGTGATGGGTAGGATGCAGACGTGATTGATGGGATCATGCAGGTCAGGGAGTCATTCTATGAACCTGGCCCACTGTGCAGAGACCTCCACATGTGTTTTCTTAGAAAAGTAATTTACCTAGAGCCCTGCCTGGGCCAAGTCAATGTGCTATATTCCATCCCTCAGCCAACAACCTGTGATTTCTTTGAGCAATATGGGTCTTCTCTGCCAGTGAGAACACAAGTTAACCTGGAGGGGACACGTTCTGGGACACTTTCACAGACTGGATTCCAGAACTCAAGGATATAGGATGATTTCACCTAACCATCAAATATGTAAGAACCATTCCAGGCCAACATGAGCCAAAGTGACCTAGAGTTGTCCTGGATCTTTGGCATGTGATCTTCCTGTTCCTGTCACTAGTGTGCATCTGCTAACTACTATTTCTATCAGGCATTAGTTTATTTAAAGACATAGGAAAGGTAAAGAGGGACACTCTCAAGAGGGAGTGTCCTCTATGATAATATGTTGTGCCCCTATTTCCTACTGGTCCCAGAAAAGTTCCAATTAGAACTCATCAGTGCAGACCAGAGTGAATTAAGTGTTGCATTTATATATTTAGAATATCATGTTAAAAAAAAAAACTAAATGACAGCAGAATGCATTGCAATTCTTATTACACATATAAAGCACAATTTTTCATATCTCTGTATATAACATATGTTGACACTCAATTCAAGTCTTCATACATGTATTTTGGAAGATGATGTCCATCACATTCCATCATCATTACTAATCTCCTGTCCCCTCCCTTTCCCTCCCACCCTTTTCCCTATCTAGAATTCAACTAATCCTCCCATTCTCCCCCTGCTTACACCACTATGAGTCAGCCCCCTTATATCAGAGAAAACATTCAGCATTTGTTTTGGGTGTATTGGCTAACTTCCCTTAGCATTATCCTCTCCAACGCCATCGCCATCCATTTACCTGCAAATGCCATGATTTTATTCTCTTTTTTTGCTGATTAAAATTCCATTATGTATATATAATGCGTATTTTTTTCATCCCGTGCATTCACTGAAGGGCATGTAGGTTGGCTCCACAGTTTAGCTATTGTGGATTGTGTTGCTACAAACATTGATGTGGCTGTGTCCCTGTAGTATGCTGTTTTTTTAAGTCCTTTGCGTTTAGACTGAGGAGAGGGTAGCTGGGTCAATTGGTAGTTTCATTCCCAGATTTCCAAGGAATCTCCATACTGCTTTCCATATTGGCTGCAGCAGTTTTCAGTCCCACTAGAAGTGGTTGAGTGTGCTTTTTCCTCACGTCCTTGCCAACACTTATTGTTGTTTGTCTTCATAGTAGCTGCCATAATAAAAGTTTTATTATAGTAAAATTCACACACACACACACACACACACACACAGAGACACTTCGGTTTTGCTTTGGAGCCTCTGGACAAGATCATGTGGAGTAGGAACCTACAAATGTGATGTCATCCTACTGTCAGTTAAGAACTAGGAATTGGTCCATAGGCAGGCCTCTGGAATCACCCACAGCATCTCCAATAAACTTAAGGATCAAAGGGGTGTGAGGCCTAGAGATGTCAGAGAAGCCTCACTGTTTTCCTCCCACTTTCTTGATAGTGATTTCTGGGCCAATAAAATTTGCTCTACTTTGATTACATTTTATGTATTCTAAAAATCCTCTCTTGCAAGAACACAAGAGCCAAGAAAGAAAACAACTTCCATATCCCTGGATCACAACCAGCAGCAATGTCAGATCTTTTATTGCTTTACTTATTTACTCATTCATTTGATCCATTTATTAATACAGGTGGGCACCAGGAACTGCTCTAGGTCCTGTTGGAAGGTAACAGTCACATAACTATACACAGCATCCTAAGGGGAGACTGTGCAAACAGGAACTCTGACCCTTCATTGTTCATGAAGACTCGCCCAGTGTCAGAACTTTGAATATTTTATTTTGAGGAAGGGTCTTGCTATGAGGCCAACTGTGGCCTCAGACTTGAGATCCTCCTGAAGCAGCCTCCCAAATGCCTGGCCTTAACGACATGTGCTACCAAACCTTGTCCTTTGCTTATTAAAAAAAGTGCATAGCTGCTGGTTACCTCCCTCCAGTGATATATGTGATATCAGACCCCAAACAATAAAAAAGCCCACACAATTCCAAAGCTCAAGTCTGACTCTGGCTGTGTGAGGTTGTGTAATGGGAAGGGATTCCAGGGAGAGAGAGGGACATCAGCTCAGAAAAATAGGTTTCTTTGTTTTCAAGGCAGAAAAGAATTTCATCATTGTCAGGCTGTGAACAGACCTATTTAGAAAACAGATGCACATTCAGGAAAGAACATGAGGGGCCAGGGATTCAGTGAGGTCAGAAGTGTGCTTGCCTTGCATGCAAAAGGTCCTAGGTTCAATACCCAACACCACAAAAAGAAAGAAAGGAAAAATGTGAGAAAGTTCTAAAGGGAGAGACAGCAAATACGTGGTCTGAGGTGTTGCTATTTGGAGAGGGACATTTAAGTGGGGCCGGCCTAGAGATGGGGCAAGAGCAGACTTCTGTAATTTCTGACCCGTTTTTCTAAGCTTTGCTCATATCATGCTAGTATTTGGGGGTCCAGGAAGCTGGTCTAGGAGAAATGCTGCATTGCAGGGAGTTGCTTTTTTTATTTTAAATCTGATCTTTATTTTTTAAAATAGTTTTTAGTTGGACAGGATACCTTTATTTTATATATTTATTTTTTAATGTGGTGCTAAGGATCGAACCCAGTGCCTCACAGGTGCTAGACAGGTGCTCTGTCACTGAGCCACAACCCCAGTCCCTTGTTTTTAATTTCAAATTTTTTGTGGGCATTCCTGCATTCTGGTGATTTATGACCTTCTCCTTTGAGGTTCAGTGGGACTTTCTTCTTGGTATCCCAACATTTCTGTCCCAACCAGACATGTTCCACAGTTCTTTATGGACCTCAAGTGTTGCTAGAGAAAGGATTAAATGATCATTTACTTATGAAAGTAAATAGGGCAGTGTTTTCAGGACAGAAGTCTTAAGAGAATGCTCATTATTAGATTTCTATTTTTACCTATGTATTTAGCCATGGGCTCATATGGATTTGCAGTGATTCACAAACCAGCAGATTTCAGAAACTTTTCATGTTGACAGCTATTTTCAAATGGTTGCATTCTGACTGAGGCACAGTTGACCAAGTGTAAACATTTAGATGCTTTTAAAGTGCTTGTGAATTTTCCTGGCTAGAATACTGTAGAGGTTTTTGCCAGTTTTCTCGCCACTCTGCTTATCTCATTGTTGTTGAAAAACTTCTAAAATGCAAGGAATGCACCTCAGAGGCAATCTCCTGCAGCTGGCCACCCACAGACCCTCACACCCACCCATCTAATTCTCCATCCCCCTTAAATTGGGTATCAGGTGCTGTTGGATTGTTAATTATTGGGTAAAACCCAGTGTTTTGTCCCCAAGGAGCCCAAGGTTTAGCTTGTTGGTTATTAGAACCACTGGGTTGGTTATTCACTTTTCCTTGCCTCTCAAGACAAATCTGACCTCCATCCAAGGACCTATATCTAATGGCACTGGTAGCTTAGTAAAATTTCTAATTTTGTTTAAGAAAACTAACCTCAAGTATAATTTCCCTCATGCGGGAAGGAGGGGTTCTGGCCCCAAGGTGTCCCCAGCTCTTTCCTTCTTCTCACCCACATAATCTTCTCATCATGGGCCAGACAACCGTGTACTGCTTACCCCTGGAATCCTGGGCATGTGCCTTGACCTTCTAAGTCTTCCTTCAAGAGAAATGTTCCCATTTCACAAATGCAGCAAAACTGGTCCCCCAAATACCTGGGCTGCTGTTACTGAGAAGCAAAAGAAAAAAATACTGAAGATGGGGATGGGGACTGGGGCTGGGGCTCAGCTGTAGAGTGCTCGCCTAGCACATGCGAGGCCCTGGGTTACATCCTCAGCACCACAGAAAAATAAATGGATAGAACAAAGTACTGGGTCCGACTCCAACTAGAAAAATATTTTAAAAAATAAATACTGAAAAGGCAATGTATCTAGCACTTAGGGAAATGCAAATGAAAACTGCACTGAGCTTCTCTTTCACTCCAGTCAGAATGGCAATTATCAAGAATACAGTAACAATAAATTGGTGAGGATGTGGGGGACAGGGAATGCTCACACCTTGTTTGGAGAAATTGCACATTGGTGCAACCCCTCTGGAAAGCAGGATGGAGATTCCTTAAGAAACTAGGACTGGAACCACCTTCTGACTCAGTTATCTTACTCCTCAGCATAAAGAGGATAAAATCAGCATACTACAGGGACACAGCCACATCAATGTTTATGATAGTACAACTCACAATAGCTAAGCTACAGAACCAGCCTAAATGCCCATAAACAGATGAATAGATAAAGAAAATGTGGTATATATACATGGTGGAATATTACTCAGCTTTAAAAAAGGATAACATCATAGCATTGGCCAGTAAATGAATAGATCTGGAGATTATCATGCTAAAGTAAAATAAGGCAATCTCCCTAAACCAAATCTATATCACAAGGAAGGTGGGGACAAGAAGTAAAGTTCTGTAGATGTGGCAAAGGGGAGCAACAGGAAGGGAGGGGAGATAAGAACAGAAAAGACAGTAGCATGAAGTGACCATAATATTTCTATTTAAATATATGAAAATACCTAAGTGAATCCACCCATAATGATCACCCACAAGAATGGGGTCCTAAGGAGAATAAGGTATTTTATGTTTGAATAAGTTTACCACAATGGACTCTATGGTCATGTATAACTAAGAAGAACCAATAAAATAGAAAAAGATTTAAAAGTACTGAAAAGGACCATGGGACCAAATTGATAGCATCATAGCCAGATGAGGAAATGTCTTTAGGTACATTCCAGAATTTTCTAAACCACTCCCCCATTGGATGCTGCCACAGGTGTTGGAGCCTGTGGGAAGGTAGAGGTTCAAGGCTCTGCATTCATGTGAAGGTGCAGTGATCCCAGGGGACAGGTAATCTAGAGGCCTCCAGTTAACTAAGGCAGAGAGGAGCAGGGTGCATTGGAGTCTATGGAGTTATTTACCAAATTAGAAAAACCTGGAATTCACCTTTCTGGACTCCCAATAAAACCCCAATTTTTTTTCCTTAAAGACACAGACCCTTGAGCCCCTCTTAAGGAGAAGTCTTCTCTGTATTATGTGACTTTTTGCACCACTGAATTGGGGGGACAAGACCAGAGCTCTCTTTGGAAACACACTGGATTTGTTTGCATCAAGACAAGCAGGTAGGGTCTGTCGTTTTTCTTTTTCTTGCCAAGTGCAGAGTATTCAGCTGATACTAAGGATGCACACTCGGGCAGGGTGTCTCTGGTTTTTGGAGGAGGCAGGATCCCATTGCCTGGGATCCAGGGGACTGGCAAGAACCAGGAAGAGTACCCAGGGTGGCCTTGATCTGTGCAAGGCTGTTATCCTGTGGCCACTGCAGGTATTTCTCTCAAAAAGAAAGAAAGAAAAAAAAAGTGGCACACATCTGTCATTCCAGCGGCTGGGGAGGCTGAAGCAGGAGGATGGTGAATTCAAAGCCAGCCTCAGCAAAAGCAAGGTGCTAAGAAACTCAGTGAGATGCTGTCTCTAAATAAAATTCAAAATAGGGCTGGGGAAGGGGCTCAGATGTCGAGTTCTGAATTCAACCCCCATGGCCAGAGAGTGAGAGAGCCCAGTGCTGCTGGGATTTACCCAGGTCTGTGCTCTCCTGCGACTCTTCTGTGCTGATCTCCTTATTCTGCCTCCAGCTCAATGTGGGCTCTAGATACAGATTCAACTCAGCTGGAGGAAAATCAGCTCTCATGCTGCCAGCCTGGTGAGAGTCTCCTCCAAGGTGCCTGCCAGGCCCCCTGTGAGCCTCTACCAGCACTTCCCAAGGGGCGAAAGGCCAGTTCTGCTTGGAGAATTTTGCACAGATAAACAGAGGACAAGTCAGCATCCTGAAGATGCTCTGGGACGTCTTATTGTAGGAGGAGGCCCAGGTGATGAAACTTTCAAAAATTGACTTCAATTTCCTAACATCAAAACCCATCAGAACTTACAATTCTGGTCACCCTAACCCTGACCCAATGCCCAGACCTCAAAAGGAAAAGAAAAAAGAAAAAAAAAAAAAACCCTGCCATTCTGGTTTCCTCCTTGCCTGGAGCAGATATCACCCCCTGTCACTCCAAAAGAAGGCTCCCAGGGCTCAGGCTTGGCAGAGCGGAGACTGACTGATGCCCTGTCCAAACAGAAGCCCCTGTGTTGAGCGTTGTCCAATCCTGAGCACAGGCAGCGAGCAGGGGGCGGGCTTCTGCGCTCGGGATGGGATTTATTTCTCCTGGGTTCTTGGTTTCATGATTCCTGCAGTTGGACTCCAGACTTCGCTCCATGCCCAGGATCCAGGGTGGCCCTGCCATGCAGGGGCGGAAGCTCTCCAGGGCAAGTTTGGCTTCTGGGCACCAGGAAATGGTGAGTGTGTAGTGACACCTAGTTCCTGGACAGGGAGGCTTGAGAGGGAGGCCGGGCAGGGAGGCCGTCTGGCGGGATTGGCTGTGGGGGGAACCAGAGCTGGCCGACCCCGACCGCAACTCCGGGCGCTCTCTGCGTCCACAGGCCTTAGCCCCTCGGGGAGAGCGCCCCTCAGTCCCCCTGGCAAGCCGGGTGGAGAGTGTGACAGTGGTGGAGACCACTCGCAGCCTCCCCATCCCCTGGGGCAGCCTCAGCCCCTGCCCGAGTCCTGTCTGGCAGGTGAGCGCCGCTGCCGGGCATCTTCCCGGGCTGTGGTGATTGACAGGTGGGACCACTAGAAATTCAATCTCCAAGTCGGGCGATGGTGCACACCTGTCATCCCAGTGGCTGGGGCTGGGGCCTGATGCAGGAGGATTTCGAGGTCAAGGCCAGCCTGGGCAAGTTGGCAAGGCACTTAGACTCAGGGAGACCCTGCCTCGAAATAAAATGCAAAATAGAGCTGGGGATGGAGCTCAGTGGTCGAGCGCCTCTGCGTTAAATACCAATAAGTAAGTAAGTAAGTAAATAAATAAGAATAATCAAACCTCCAAACATGGTTTTCCTGCAGGAGGGGAGCTGAGGTTTACAGGGACCTCGCTTATTCCTGTGGACTTTATTTTTGTTTGTTTGTTTGTTTGTTTGTTTTTGTAGTTAACAGAAGGGTGCTTTACCACTCAGCTATGAGCCTGGTAGTTTTGGTTTTTATTCTGACCGAGGGTCTAGCTAAGTTGCTGAGATTGGCTTGGTTAGGGTTTGATTGATAATGACTTTTGCATTGCAATTAAGTGTATGATTTTTACATCCTCCTGGGTTCCTGGGTGGACTTTGTTGACATCATGATTCCTTGATGACAATTGTAATAGTACAGCTTCACAATGCACATGTTAGGTAATAAATCCTTTTTTTTCCTCTTATAAATTTTTGCTCTTATAATTCAAAAGTTTCTTGGTTAAGTTTACATATATTTAACTTTGTGGATGAATTTTAGGACTGGATGCTTCCATTAAGAGTAAAGCATGCTGGATTGTTTATTATTGCGTCATATTTATACATAATACCACATGCATATGGCACCCGTGTAAAAATTACACATGGTATTTTATACTATTTTTAAGCTGAATATCCCATGACTATTAATGTATTATCCTGGTCCTATGAACTGATTGCAGCAAGTCCCTGCGGTGGGGGCCTATCATGTGTCTTTAACAGCAAAACAGTTTCCACAAATAGTTAAAAAGCAGTTAAACTCCTTGAGTTTGTTAGAATTCTTTTGTTTCCTATCTTCATTGATACTATTTCATTTTCTCTCTGAAAGGGATTTAGTTTACGTTTCTTGGGTTTCTAAAGATGTTGGATTCTTTTTATTCTTATTATTGAACACATGGGTATCTCCTGTACAAATTGGGAGCTCAAGTTTCCTCCCTGAATTTCTTCTGTGGTGGATTTCAGAGTGTTGGGACCCTGAGAATCACCACTCCGTGGGCCCTTTTCATACCTAAGGGGGCTGAGATCTGCAGGGGTCTCAGGTTTTTCTTCCTCCTGAGCTTTTTTTTTTTTTTTTGGTGGCTCTGGGGCATAGTGGATTGAATGCAGAGCTCCTTTCCTACTGAGCTACATCCCTCACACTTTTTATCATTTAGCTTGAGACAGAGGCTGAGTCTTGCCTTGAACTTGTGCCTCAGCTTCCCAAGTGGCTGGGATTACAGGTATGGGCCTCCTGCCTGGGTCCCACTGAATGTTCTAAATGTAAGGGAAGCAAAATGTCAGATCCAGAACCCTGTCTCCCAGATGAAACCTTTACACTTGTATGAATGAATTCCTATAATTCAAGTCACTTGTCCCGATTTCCAGTGACAATTTTTCTCCCCAATGTAATAAAATAAGAAGCAAAAGTTTTTTTTTGTTTTGTTTTTTGTTTTCTGTTTGAGCATTTCACATGAGAGAAAAGTACACTAAAAACCACTTGACATTTGTAAAAATGTGTGTGTGTGTGTGTGTATTTTCCCTTCCTCTCCCAGGCCAGACACCTTGTCAGAATGTCATTGGGCTGAGTGTCCCCCCTGTGGGCTGCATGTCCTAGGGGTCTCAAGCCCTCTCTGAGATTTTCCTGGTCCTGTTTTGTCTCTGACTGACACAGGGATCCCACACGTGGCACATCTGAGGTCTCTTGAGCATCTGGTAAATATCAGCCACCTATTGACCTATGAGTAGGTGCATTTAGGGGAAGTAGTTTCTCAGGGGAGTAGGTGATGTCCCTGTGACTGGGAGGAGTCTCCTTATCCAGAAGACACTTCAGATGTTCCCTCCTCCTGGCTCCTGTGGATTCTGGAGTAGCGATGGGCATGCAGCCATTTATTAACACACTGGTTCATGTTCCTTTGGAAATGCGTCCAGAGTGGTTGATACTCTGTTAGCTTTTAAAGAACTCCATGCTATTTTTTTTTAAATTGTCTGCACTAAGCTTATATTCTAGCCCCATGTCATCAGCATGCTTCTTGCTCCATATCCATGTCATTGGAGGACTAGCGCCTTCACCTGTTTGATAGGACCCTTTCCCACAGCTGGGCTCAGGCTGCAGAAACTCTCCTACTTGGCTGGTGACTGAATTCCTGATGCAGTTGGTTAGAACCCAGGCTGCCTGTGCTCACTGCAAGAAGGTGGTGTGAGCCTATACTAGAAAGAAACAGGGATCTGTGGTTTTCATCCTTTTCCTTCACTCCAGGTTGTGGGGGTGGGTGATAGTAGTCCCTGGAAGTGCTTGCACATGAATGTGAAGCCACTTGTTTTTGATCCAGGGATATTTGCACATGCACAGTTGCCATTGCTCCCAAAGCTTGGTGGGTTAGGATGGAGTCCCTGGAATGGAAAAAAAAAAAAGGGACCCTGAGTGCCTGGACATACTCCTTCCAGAAATAACTGGTCAGGACTGGAGTTATTACTGAGGTGGGGGGAGAGGGCTCAGGCAGGGCTGCTGGGTGGACTGCATTTGTCCTGTTTACCCTCAGGGACTGGCTATAGAGGAGCTCGACTGTTAGCAACCCCAGTTTGCAGATCATGCTGGCACATCCCTTCTAGGCATAAACTGGGACCCTTTATCTCACTCCCCTTCTGCCCTGGTCCCATGGATAAAGCTCATGACGCTCCACAGCCATAGAAAACCACCCCTTTTCCACTCCTGATACTTGTGTATATCCAGTTCGTTCTTCTATGAGCACCAGACAAATTGCGTTTCCAGCGACAAGTCATTTAGTGTCCAATGTGCTCCATTTGTGACCCCAATAAGTCTTCATCTACTCTGGGTGACACTGGATGCGGGTATTCTGTCCCAATTATGTAGCACATTGCTCAAAGCAGGACTAATGCCCAAGTTCACCCCAACTTTGCCTGCCCTTCGGATGGTTGATATTTTCTCAGTGGTCCAATGGATAGGTCTCTCAATCCAGGTAAAACTTTATTTAAGAGGGACTCAAAACAGAAGTAGGTGTTTATTTGGTGTATCCATGTGTGGAGAGAATCCAGGAGCCTCCTATTCTGGTATAATTTTGAAACATAATCCTACTCAATATGTACTTCTTTGGGATGCTGGAGTATAACCCAGTACCACACACGTCCTGCCCCCAAGCCTTACCAGTGATCTGCGCCTCCAGTTCCCACACCTCCCTTCATGTTGGGTTGTCTTGTTCATTCACATCAAATCCTTTGCTGGAGATGGTTGCATTTAGCTAGGCCTTTTCATTCCACTTCATAATAAAATTGATATTTACGTACATATGGAGTCATCTATGAAATTTCTGCATTGTGATTTATTTTGGTCCTCAAATTACTGCAATAGGATAATTTTATAACGTGCATTAGTGCCTGGTAATGATAGCTCCTGATTTTACTCTTAGAGTTCAGAATTCCTGGCTAATTTCATGTCAATTCAACCTTCCAAAGAATTTTCAAACTGTTTGCTTTGGTCCCTTCTTCAATGAAAAGGAAATCATGGTGAAATTTTTATGGGGTGTTGTCATAGATGAACCTGAGGGAAGCTGTCCTCTTTATAATGAGGAGTCCTATCATCTATACCCAGGATGTGTAATTCAGTCTTTTATGTGCTTATCTGTATTTACATTTTTTCAAATCCTGCAGATGTACTATTTAAGTATGCTTATATATGAAATGTGACATTTATGTAACAGCTATACAAAACTGATATGGCGTTGCATAGTATTTGTCAAACTGTATGCAATGTGGCAAACAAAATAAAGCTGATTGCCAGAAATGGTTATTTTCCATAGTTTATTATTTATTCCCAAATGGACATCCTCTTTCACCAGACTCCAGGTCTCTGCTCTGGAGGAGTGTGCTGTGTCCCCATATGAACAAGTGCTGTAGTGTCCACATCTGTTTCTGTGGACCTTCATGATAACCCCAGATGCTCTTCAACACTGTCTAAATTTGTGTTCAATGTGACTTTATTGAACAGTCCCTCCTTTCTTAAGACGTTGATTGCTTTGTGATGAAGGGATATTTAGATATCTGCTATTTGAAGGGGCTGTTCACGGCTCTTGCCTGCGTTTCTCTCGCAGTCTCTGTTCTCCTTTCTTAGAAGAGTTTGGTTAAAGGTGAGGCAATTTGTTTCTTTCATCTGTCACTTCTCCTTGTTCTCTGTAATGGAGTCATTTGAAGAATAGAATTTTTTATTTTCATATGTACAATTTATAAATTTAAAAATATGTTTTCTGTAACTTTGAAAAGGACTTTTTTTCGTTCTTTTTTTTTCCTTTTGTGAAACTGGGCATTGGAACCAGGGTGTCCTATTACTGAACAATATCCTCAGTCTTTTTAAAAGTTTTATTTAAAAAATATTTTTTTCTTAATTTTTAAAATTACTACAATTTATTTTTAAATTTAGGCAGGGTTTCACTCAGTTGCTAGGGTAAGCTTCACAATTGTGATCCCCCTGCCTCAGCCTCCAGACCACTGGATATATGAGGTATGTAGAACCAAATGCATCCTATCTCAGTTAGTTTCTTTCTTTCTTTCTTTCCTTCTTTCTTTCTTTCTTTCTTTTTCTAGATTTTTTTTATATCATGATTTTTTATGGTTTTTACTATTTTTTTTAAATACACGACAACAGTGGAGTGCATTATAATCCTTAATTCACATAGAGCACAATTTTTCATATTTCTGTATATAAAGTATGTTCACATCAATTTATGCCATTATACATGTACTTTTTTGCATTACAACTCTTATTACACATATATATCACAATTTTTCATCTCTCTTTGTATATAAGGTATTGTTGACACCCAATTCAAGTCTTCATACATGAACTTTGTATAAAGATGTCCATCACATTCCATCATCCATGCTAATACCCTGTGTCCTCCCTTTCCCTTCTACCCCTCTGCCCTATTTAGAATTAATTTATTCCTCCCATGCTCCCCCTCCCTAACCCACTATGAGTCAGACTCCTTATATCAGAGAAAACATTCGGCATTTTTTTGGGGGGGATTGGCTGACTTCAATTAGCATTATCTTCTCCAACTCCATCCATTTACATGTAAGTGTCATGATTTTGTTCTTTTTTAATGATGAGTAATATTCCATTGTGTATACATGCCACATTTTTTTATCCAGTCATCCACTGATGGGCATCTAGGTTGACTCCATAGTTTAGCTATTGTGAATTGTGCTGCTATAAACATTGACCTGGCTGTGTCCCTGTAGTGTGCTGTTTTTAAGTTTTTTGGTACAGTCTGAGAAGTGAAATATATGGGTCAAATTGTGGTTCCATTCGCAGATTTCCAAGGAATCTCCATACTGATTTCCAAATTGGCAGCACCAATTTGCAGTCCCACCAGCAGTGTATGAGTGTACCTTTTCCCCACATCCTCACCAACACTTATTGTTGTTTGTCATCATAATAGCTGCCCTTCTGACTGGAGTGAGATGGTATCTTAGAGTGGCTTTAATTTCCATTTCTCTGACTGCTAGAGATGATGAGCATTTTTTCATATAATTGTTGATTGATTGTATATCCTCTTCTGAGAAGTGTCTTTTCAGGTCCTTGGCCCATTTATTGATTGGATTATTTATTTATTATTATTTTTTTGGTGTTAAGACGTTTGAGTTCTTTATATACCCTAGAGATTCGTGCTCTATCTGATGTATGAGGGGTAAAAATTGCTCCCAGAAAGTAGGCTCTCTTTTCTATTGTTTTTTTTTTTTTTTTTGATAAAAATCTTTAGTTTCAATCCATCCCATGTGTTGATTCTTGGTTTTAATTCCTGTGCTATAGGAGTGTTATTAAGGAAGATGTAGCCTAATTCCACATGATGGAGATTAGGGCCTACTTTTTCTTCTATTTGGAGAGTCTCTGGTTTAATTCCTAGATCCTTGATCCATTTTGAGTTAACTTGATCCATTGTGAGTTTATGCATGGTGAGAGAGAGGGATTCAATTTTCTTTTTCTGCATATGGATTTCCAGTTTTCCCAGCACCATTTGTTGAAGATGCTATCTTTTTCCAGTGCATATTTTTAGCACCTTTGTCTAATATAAGATAATTGTGGTTTTGTGGGTTGGTCTCTGTGTCCTCTATTCTGTACTATTGGTCTACCAGCCTGTTTTGATGCCAGTACCATGCTGTTTTTGTTACTATGGCTCTGTAATATAGTTTAAGGTCTGGTATAGCGATGCCACATGCTTCCCTTTTCCTGCTAAGGATTGCTTTAGCTATTCTGGGTCTCTTATTTTTCCAGATAAATTTCATGATTGCTTTTTCTATTTTTATGAGGAATGCCATTGGGATTTTGATCAGAATTGCATTAAATCTGTAGAGTGCTTTTGGTAGTAGGGCCATTTTGATAATATTAGTTCTGCCTATTCCAGATCAAGTTAAATCTTACCATCTTCTAAGGTCTTTGATTTCTCTTTAGTGTCTTGTAGTTTTCTTTGTATAGATCTTTCACCTTTTGTTGATTCCCAAGTTTCTTTTTATTTTTTGAGGATATTGTGAATGGGGTAGTTTTTCTCATTTCTCTCTCAGAGGATTTGTCACTGATATACAGAAATGCCTTTGATTTGTGGGTGTTGATTTTATATCCTGCTACTTTGCTGAATTCTAGTTCTAGAAGTTTTCTAGTGGAGTTTTTTGAGTCTTCTAGGTACAGAATCATATTATCAGCAAATAGTGCTAGTTTAAGTTCTTCTTTTCCTATACATATTCTTTTAATTTTTTCATCTAATTGCTCTGGCCAGTGTTTCAAGAACTATATTGAATAGAAAGGGTGAGAGAGGGCATCCCTGTCTTGTTTCCAATGTTAGAGGGAATGCCTTCAGTTTTTCTCCATTTAGAATGATGTTGGCCTGAGACTTAGCACAGATAGCCTTTAAAATGTTGAGGTAAGTTCTTGTTATCCCTAGATTTTGTAGTGTTTTGAACATGAAGCATTGTCAAATGCTTTTTTGTGCATTTGTTGAGATGATCATAAGGTTCTTATCTTTAAATCTACTAATGTGATGAATTACATTTATTGATTTCTGTATGTTGAACCAACCTTGCATCCCTGGGATGAATCCCACTTCATCATGATGAACCATCTTTTCGATGTGTTTTTGTATTTTATTTGCCAGAATTTTATTCAGAATTTTTGCTTCTGCTTTTCAGAGGTATTGGTCTGAAGTACACTTTATTTTCTGTGTTTGCCTGATTTTAGAATCAAAGAGATTTGGCCTTATAGAGTGAGTTTGGAAGTGCTCCCTTTGTTATATTTCATGGAATAATTTGAGGAGTATTGGTGTTAGTTCTTCTTTGAAGGTCTTGTATCCATTGAGTCCTGGGCTTTTTTGTTGTTGTTGTTGTTGGTGGTGGTGGTTGGTAGGCTTTTGATGGTGTCTTTCATTTCATTGCTTGAAAATGATCCATTTAACTTCCTCAGTTTGGGTAAGTCACATGATTCTAGACACTTGTTGATGACTTCAATATTTTCTGTTTTATTGCAGTGCAAATTTTCAAAATAATTTCTAATTATCTTCTGTATTTCTCTAGTGTTCATGGTGATATTTCCTTTTTCATCATGGATTTTAGTAATTGGAGTATTTCTCTCCTTCTCTACAGTAGCATGGATAAGGTTTTATCAAATGTATTTGTTTTTTCAAAGAGCCAAGTTTTCATTTTGAAAATTAAAAAAAAAATAAAAATATATGGCATTGGAATATATTACAATTCTTATTACACATACACAGCACAATTTTTCATATCTCTGTATATAAAGTAGGTTGACATCAATTCGTGTGTTCATATGTGTACTTTGGATAATGATGTCTATTGTATTCCACCATCCTTGCTAATCCCTTTCCCCTCCCTATTCCTCCCACCACTCAGCCCTAAATAGAATTCATCTATTCCTCCCATGCTCCCCCTCCCTACCCCACTATGAGTCAGCCTCCTTATATCAGAGAAAACATTCAGCATTTGTTATTTTGGGTTTCGCTAATTTCACTTAGCATTATCTTCTTCAAAGCCATCCATTTACCTGCAAATGCCATGATTTTATTTTCTTTTATTGCTGAGTAATATTCCATTGTGTACAAATGCCACGTTTTCTTTATCCATTCATCCACTGAAGGGCATCTATGTTGGCTCCACAGTTTAACTCTTGTGAATTGTGCTGCTAAAAACGTTGTGACTGTGTCCCTGCAGTATGCTGTTTTTAAGTCCTTTGGGTATAGACCGGGGAGTAGGATAGCTGGGTCAAATGGTGGTTCCATTCCCAGTCACTTTGTCAATTTTTATTTGCTTCTTTTGTTCCAATTTCATTGATTTCAGCTCTGATTCTAATTATTTTCTGTCCTTTACTGCTTTTGGTGTTGATTAATTGTTTTTCCTAGGGCTTTGAGATGTAATTTTAGGTCATTTATTTGACTTTTTCTTTTTTTAAGGAATGAACTCCATGCAATGAACTTTCCTCTTAGTAATGCCTTCATAGTGACCTAGAGATTTTGATATGTTGTATCTGTGTCCTCATTCACCTCTAAGAATTTTTAAGTCTCCTCTTTGATGTTTTCTGCAACCCATTGTTCATTCACTAGCATATTATTTAGTCTCCAGGTATAGGAGTAGCTTCTATTTTTATCATTGATTTCTAATTTTGTTCCATTATGATCTGATAGAATGCAGGGTAGTATCTTTACTTTTCTGTATTGCTTAGAGTTCCTTTTTGGCATGACATATGGTCTATTTTAGAGAAGGATCCATTTGCTGCTGAGAAGAAAGTGTCTTCACCTGTTGAAGGATGAAATAGTCTATGTATGTCAGTTAAATCTAAGTTATTGATTGTATTATTGAGTTCTAGAGTTTCTGTCTGGATATTGTTTGGAAGATCAATCCAGTGGTAAAAGAGGTGTGTTAAAGTCACCCAGAATTATTGTCTTGTGGTCTACTTGGCCCTTAAACTTGAGAAGAGTCTGTTTGAACATAGATGCTCCATTGTTTTGGGGGTGTGTATATTTATAATTGTTCTGTCTTGTTGGTGTATGGTTCCTTTAAGCAGTATGTAGTGTCCTTCTTTATCCCTTTTGATTAACTTTCACTTGAAGTCCACATTATTTGATATAAGAATGGACAGCCCTGCTTGCCTCCACATTCCATGTGAGTGGTATGTGTTTTAATATTTACTTTTTGTATATGGACACAATACCTTTATTATTTAGTTTTATGTGGTGCTGAGGATCGAATAGAGGGTCTCACATGTGCTAGGAGAGTGCTCTACCACTGAGCCCCAACCCCAGCCTGAGTGATATATATTTTTTGCAACCTGTCACCTTCAGTCTGTGGGTGTCTTTTCCTATGATATGAGTCTCTTGGAGGCAGCATATTGTTGGTCTTCTTTTTTTATCCAATCTGCCTGTCTTTTGATTGCTGAGTTGGAACTAAACTTTCAGGGTTATTATTGAGACAAGATTTGTATTCCCAGTTTTTTGTTTGTTTGTTTGTTTATTTTTGTTATTTAACTAAGTCAGTTTCTCTTTGATAGGTTTTTCCTTTAGAGTGATACTACCCTTTTCTGATTTTATTGTTGTTCATTTCCTCCTCATGGAATATTTTGCCAAGGATGTTCTGTAGTGCAGGTTTCTGGTTGTAAATTCTTTTAAATTTGTGTATGATGGAAGGTTTTTATTTTGTCATAAAATAACATCTGAATCGAAATCTAATTGCTAATCAAAATTTAATTTTGCTGGGTGTGATTCTTGGTTGGCATCCATTTCTTTCAGAGCTTGGTTTATATTGTTGCAGGACATTGTAGATTTCAGGGTCTCAGTTCAGAAATCAGAGATCCTGATTGGTTTTCCCCATATGTAATTTGATTCCTTTCTCTTGTGGCTTTTGAAATGCTCTGCTTCTCCTGTATGCTAGGTGTTTTCATTATGATGTGCGTTGGTGTATACCTGTAGTGATCTTGTTCATTTGGTGTCCTATACGATCCTTGTATTTGATTTCCCAATTCACTCTACATGTTTGGAAATTTTTCTGGTATTATTTCATTGAATAGATTGTCCATTTCTGTAGTTTAGACCTCTATGCCTTCATCTACCCCAATAGTTGTTAAATTTGGTCTTTTCATATTATCTCACAATTCTTGAATCTTCTGCTCATGGTTTCTTACCATCTTCCCTGGGGTCAACTTTATTTTTTCAAGATTATATATTTTGCCTTCAATGTCAGAGGTTCTGTCTTCCAAGTGATCTATTCTGTTGGAGATGCTTCCTATTGAGTTCTTCATTTGGTTTACTGTTTCCTTCATTTCAAGGATCTCTGTTTTTTTTTTTTTTTTTCAAAATCTCTATCTCCTTATTGAAGGAATCTTTTGCTTTCTGTATTTGCTTATGTAGCTCTTTATCAAAATGATCCTTTGCTGCCTGTATTTGCTCTCATATCATCCTTTAATTCACAGAAAATTATGTACCTTCTCCCATTTATCCTGCTATTCTGACCATGGATTCTAATAATGTAGCATCTTTGTTTGGGGCACATTCTTTCTTGGTTTCTCATGTTGTTCATGCATCTTCCCTTCCAGCTCTGTGTTTTTAAGATATATAGCCATGTAGGCTTATAGTGTCCCCAATGGGTTTCAATACCTTTCTTTTTTAAAAAAAAAAATATTTATTTTTTTTAAATACACGACAACAGTAGAATGCATTACAATTCTTATTACACACATAGAGCACAATTTTTTGTATCTCTCTATGGAAAGTATATTCATGCTAATTTATGCCATTATATATGTACTCATTTCTTTCTGTAATACAACTCTTAATACACATATATATCACAATTTTTCATATCTCTGGTTGTATATAAGGTATGTTGGCACCAATTTGTGTCTTCATACATGTACTTTGGATATTGGTGTCATCACATTCCACAATCACTGCTAATCCCCTGCCTCCTCCCCTCCAACCCCTCGGCCCTATGTAGAATTCATCTATTCCTCCCATGCTCCCCTCCCTACCCCACTATAGTCAGCCTCCTTATATCAGAGAAACCATTCAACATTTATTTTGGGGGATTGCCTAACTTCACTTCTCCAATACCATCCATTTATGTGCAATTGCCATGATTTTATTAGTGCTGAGTTAAATTGCATTGTGTATATATGCCCCATATTTTTATCCATTCATCCACTGAAGGGCATCTGGGTTGGCTAGACAGTTTGCTATTCTGTGTTGTGCTGCTATAAACATTGACATGGCTGTGACTCTGTAGTATGCTGTTTTCAAGTCCTTTGAGAATAATCCGAGAAGAGGAATAGCTGGGTCAAATGTTGTTTTCATTCCCAGATTTCGAAGGAATCTCTATACAGTTTCCATGTTGTTTGCACCAATTTGCAGTCCCACCAGCATTGTATGAGTGTGCCTTTTTCCCCACATCCTTGCCAACACTTTTTGTTTGTCTTTATGATAGCTGCCATTCTGACTGGAGTGAGATGATATCTTAGAGTGGTTTTGATTTTCATTTCTCTAATTGCAAGAGATGATGAACATTTTTTAAAAATATTTGTTGATTGATTCTACATCCTTTTCTGAGAAGTGTCTGTTCAGGTCCCTGGTCAATTTGTTGATTGGATTATTGGGTTTTTTTGGTGCTTAGCATTTTGAGTTATTTATATACTAGATAATAGTTCTCTATCTGATGTGTGAGGGGTAAAAATCTACTCCCAGGATGTAGGCTCTCTGTTCACCTCAGATTTTTTTTTTCTGAGAAGAAACTTTTTAGTATGAATCCATCCCATTTGTTGATTCTTGGTTTTAATTCTTGTGCTATAGGCATCTTATTAAGGAAGTTGGGGTGGCCTAGCAACATGTGATGAAGATTATGGCTAACTTTTTATTCTATTAGATGCAGTGTCTCTGGTTTAAATCCTAGGTCCTTGATGCACTTTGAGTTGAGTTTTGTGCATGGTGAGAGATAGGGTTTTAATTTCATTTTTTTTTTTTTTTGAAAATGGATTTCCAGTTTTCACAGCACCGTTTGTTGTAGAGGCTATCTTTTCTCCGATGCATGTTCTTGGCAACTTTGTCTAATGTAAGATAATTGTAATTTTGTGAGTTAGTCTATGTGTCCTCTATTCTGTACCATTGGTCTACCTACCTGTTTTAGTGCCAATACCATGCTGTTTTTGTTACTATTGCTCTGTAGTATAGTTTAAGGTCTGGTATACTGATACCACCTGCTTTGCTCTTCCTGCTTATAATTGCTTTAGCTATTCTGTGATTCTTATTTTTACAGATGAATTTCATGATTGCTTTTTCTATTTCTATGAGAAATGCCATTGGGATTTTGATGAGAATTGCATTAAATCAGTATAGTGCTTTTGGTTGTATGGTCATTTTGATAATATTAATTCTGCCTATGCAAGAGTAAAGTAGATCTTTCCATCTTCTAAGGTCTTCTTTGATTTCTTTCTTTAGGGTTCTGTAGGTTTCATTGTATAGATCTTTCACCTCTTTCATTAAGTTGATTCCCAAGTATCTTATGTTTTCTTTTTTTGAAGTTCCTGTAAATGGGGTAGTTTTTTCTTATTTCCTTCTTGAGGCTTTGTTACTTATATACAGAAATGCCTTTTTAAATGTGTGTTAATTTTATATCCTGCTGCTTTGCTGAATTATTTTTTTTAGTTCTAGAAGTTTTCTGGTGGTGCTTTTGGGGTCTTCTAGGTATAGAATCGTATTGTCAGCAAATAGTGCTAATTTAAGTTCTTTTCCTGTAGTTATTCCTTTAATTTCTTTCATCTATCTAATTGCTCTTGCCACTGTTTCAAGAAATATGTTGATTAGAAATGGTGAGAGAGAGCACCCCTGTCTTGTTCCAGTTTTTAGAGGGAATGCCTTTAGCTTTTCTCCCATTAGAAAGATGTTGGCCTTAGGCTTAATGTAGAGAGCCAGTATGATGTTGAGGTATGTTCCTGTTATATCAAGTTTTTCTAATTTTTTGAACATGAAACGGTGCTGTATTTTGTCAAATGATTTTTCTGTGTCTCTTGAGATGATCATATGATTCTTATTTTTAAGTCTATTGATGTGATGAATTACCTTTATTGATTTCTATATGTTGAACCAATGCTGTATCCCTGGACAAACCCCACTTGATCTTGGTACACGACCTTTTAATATGTTTTTGTTTTTAATTTTCCAGAATTTTATTCAGAATTTTTGCATCTATGTTCATTAGAGATATTGACCTGAAGTTTTCTTTCTTTCATTTGTCTCTGCCTGGTTTTGGGATCAGGGTGATATTGGCCTCATAGAATGAGTTTGGAAGTGCTGCTTCTTTCTGTATTTTCTGAAATAAATTGAAGAATATTGGTATTTTTGAATTTCTTCTTTAAAGGTCTTGTTTAACTCTGCAATGTATCCATCTGGGCCTGGGCTTTTCTTGGTTGGTAAGCTTCTGATGGCATCTTCTATTTCATCACTTAATATTGGTCTGTTTAAATTTTGTATGTCTTCCTGATTCAATCTGTGCATATATATGACTTAAGAAAATTTTTGATGCCTTCAATGTCTTCTATTTTATTGGGGTATATATTTTCAAGATAATTTCTAAATATCCTCCCTATTTCTGTAGTTTCTGTTGAGATATTGCCTTCTTCATCATGTAAGCTGGTAATTTTACTTTTTGCTCTCCTTCTCTTCATTAGCATAGCTAGGGTTCTGTCAGTGAACCAACTTATTGTCAAGGTTTAATTGTTTCCTTTTAATTCAATTTCAGTTCTAATTTTAATTATTTCTTGCCTTCTACTGCTTTTGCCATTGATTTTTTCTTCTAGGGCTTTGAGATGAAGTATGAGTTCAATTATTGACTTTTTCTTCTTTTAAGGAATGAACTCCATGCAATGAATTTTCCTCTTAGTACTGTTTTCATAGTGTCCAAGAGATTTTGATATGTTGTGTCTATGTTCTTGTTTACCTCTAAGAATTTTTTAATCTCCTCCTTGAAGTCTTCTGTAACCCATTGTTCATTCTGTTGTACCAAATTGATTAACTTGTAGAACTGCTTATAGAAGTTGAAATATTTCAAGTTTGTCTTTTCACAAGGTGGAAGTGTCACTTTACTTGCCTCCAAACATTAATATTTTATGAATATATTACACATTTGGAATGTGTCATGGATGATACTTGAAACTAATTGTATTGGGGAGCTCAATCTATCTCATGGATACAAAGCAGAGAGAATAGGAACCAGACTGTTTTCAAAAGCTTTTTTACCAGTCTTTTTGTCTCCGTTGTGCACAATCACCTTATGAGAATATCTTTGACAAGTCTGATTTGCATCTGGAATTTCCACCAAATTTCACATTCACTGATGGCAGAAAAGTTAGGAGTTGTGCTTTTATTCAGTGCTTGGATTATGGTATATATCCTTCACTTCACTCTGATATGGAATATATATATATATTGTTTTTGGGCTTATGTATTTTCCTCTGAATTAGATAATGGAAAGTATCTTATTGCATAATTAAAGTCACTCTCCTACATGTTAGTCAGTTCTACTAACTCTTAATTCAAATTAAAAACTGAGTAATGGTTTGGTCCATGTTCTATTGATCTAACAATTTTTATTTCAGGAGCCATTGACATTCGGGGATGTGGCTATTGATTCCTCTGAGGAAGAATGGGAATGCCTGGATCCTGCTCAGCAGAATTTATATAGAGAAGTGATGTTGGAGAACTACAGCAACCTGCTCTATGTGGGTGAGCATAACTTTCCTTCAAAATCCTAATTATCATTATTTAGTTTTCTTCCCTTGAAGTATATCTTTTGGCAACTTCTCTACAAGAATGTGTTGCAGATTTATGCTTTCAATAAAAAAGATGGGGTAGTTCTTCGTGCTGCCAAGAAAATGTTAATGATGTTCATTTTCATCCTTAATGTTTTCCTTTGGTGGCATGATATATATCTTTCACTTGACATATGGTTAACTTAGAGGAATGCAGTGATGTCAAATCCTGTGGCCCACATATAGCAGAGGACATTGTTGAGGTAGAGGAGGAAGCCTAAATTCAAAAAGGTTCATTGAGACATTATCCAGCAGAAAATATTTTTGAGAAGCTTTGAATTCTTTCTCTTCTTATCACAGAAAAACCTGTCCTGTGTTTTGTGCTTTAAAATTATGTAGTATCCTGCTTTTCCTCCAGTAATGTCTCCATACATTCAAATTAACAACAAAACACTCCCCTTGCCTTGTGAGTATCAATATTATCTGACAGCTCTTCCATAATTCTAAAAATATTTTTAGTTGTTAATGAATTTCCTATTTATCCATATATGGTGCTGAGAATTGAACCTAGGGCCTCACACATGCTAGGCAAGCTCTCCAACACTACTCTACAACTCCAGCCTTTCTTCCATTATTTGCAGGAAAGTTTTGCACATTTCTGGAGACCTCTAGGTCCACCCATTGTAATACATTACTATCATAAGTCAGTTTCTCTAATCTTATTTGTATATATTTTTCACTAAAATTTCCTTATCAGTGTTCTTTCTGATATGTGTAATGGATTTTCTGTGAAATTATCTGCCATGGAATGAATGTCAAGTTGGACAAAGACTGCTGTTTTGAGAGATGGTGTAAGTTTTATTTGAGTTAGAGGATTTGTAAAATAATACATCTGTGGATATTTACAATTTGGTTGTTTTTTTTTCTTCTTTTTTTATTGTGTACAGTAGGTTCCATGTTATAGACTGGGTTTCCTCATATCAGTTAATTGCTTCACAAACTAAGATATGTATGATTCTTGTTTGTATTGCCAATAATATTATATGTGCTTTTGCTTGTATAAATATTAAACCTCTTTTGTCCACGGCTTTTGTATTTTATCTTGAATGGAATTTCATTCTGCCCATGTACATAGAAATTATGTTTTCTATGTGTAAGTGTAATGGGGATTGATGGCAGTGATACTCTCATGCTGAACTACACCCC
The DNA here is from genome assembly GCF_021218885.2 of Marmota monax. Lineage (NCBI taxonomy): Eukaryota > Metazoa > Chordata > Mammalia > Rodentia > Sciuridae > Marmota > Marmota monax. The sequence continues at coordinate 69,267 of NW_026694330.1, forward strand.
AAGCTCCTTTTCACTCATATTTGGAGAGAGGTTCTCACTAAGTTATTGAGGATGTCTTGAATTTGCAATTCACCTGCCTCAGACTTCCTAGTAGCTGAGATTACATGCATGCTCATCATTTGTATATTGATGAGCTTGTTCTTATTTATGGGATAAAAAACCACATTATTTTAAATGTAGCTTTGAGAAATGTTGCAATTCTCTTTATCTTTTAATTTTCATTGTAATCAAAACCACAAAGTAAAACTTACTCTCTCCAAAATATTAAATATACAGTTCAGTAACAGTAATTCAAATTGTTATATGATATATCTCTACAAAGTTTACATCAAAAAAAAAAAAAAAAAAAAACAATGCCTAGGGAGCAAGGGCTCATTTCTGTCTCCTCATCACAAAACTATTCTCTTTTGTTCAGAAAGCTTCTTTTTTAGTTTAGAGATGTCATGTTCACACCCTACTCAGCACCTCAGAATTCATACGAGTGAGAGGACATGCGGAAACATAGGTTGGTTCTATGGTTTATCTATTGTGAATTCTGCTGCTATAAACATTGGTGCAGCTGTTTCCCTGTAGTATGCTGTTTTTAAGTCCTTTGGGTACAGTCCGAAGAGAGGCTAGCTGGGTAAAATGATGTTTCCATTCTGGTTTTTCAAGGTGTCTCCATACTTCTTTCCATGGTGGATGCACAAATTTGAAGTCAATCTCATAAGCAATGTGTGAGTGTTCCTTTTCCCCCACATCCTCACCAACATTTATTGTTGCCTGTATTATTAATGATTCCCATTCTGACTGAAGTGAGATAAAATCTTAAAGTAATTTTTATTTACATTCTCTTAATTGCTAGATAGGTGGAATGTTTTTTCATATATTTTTTAATGGATTATATTTCTTCTGTGAAGTTGTCTGTTCACTTACTGAGTCCATTTGTTAATTGATTTTTGTTGTTGTTTTTTGTGTTAATTTTGAGTTCTTTATATACCCTAGACATTAGTGCTTTTTCTGAATTACGTGTGGTAAAGCTTTGTATAAAATCTGTAGCTTCTTTCTTCACATTATTGTTTCTTTTGCTGAGAAGCAGATTTTTAGTTTGAATATATCCCCTTTCTTTATTCTTGATTTTTAATTTTTGTGCTGTAGGGGTCTTGTTATGGAAGTCAGATTGTGGACCAATATTCACCTCAGATTTTTAAATGGTATCCCAAGTTCATGAATGTTTCATTTTTATTGTTTCTCTTACTATCTTGCCTTATAGATCTACATGTTCTAAAGAGTCATGAAATGATCTAGCTTCACATACATGATTTTCTGATGACTATTATTTTTCAGTATGTAGCTGCAGATTATTTAAAATATAAATCTACTATTTCAGACTTTAACTAAAGCACATACATGCCTTGTGTAGGAAATATTCCATCAATAGATCAACATAAAATCTATAATATATGTAAATATATATAAAAGTCTGGATTCAAATGCATGCACATCCACCCCAGAGCTTGGCCCATAACACTTATTCTATACGAGTTCTACACTTTAGAACCTCCATGAAAGCTGTTATAAATCCAAAGCCTGAGACTCACTTCCCAGACATTCTTCTTTTTTTGGGGGGAGGGTACGATGATGAAGATTGAACTCAGGGGCACTCAACCCCTGAGCCACATCCCTATCCCTATTTTATGTAGAGACAGGATCTCACTGAACTGCTTAGTAATTTTTTTTCCCTGAGCCTGGCTCTGAACTCATGATCCTCCTTCCTCAGCCTTCCAATCTGCTGAGATTACAGGCAAATACCACCATGCCCAGCTCCCCAGAGAGCCTTCCTTACCTGGTTGGAAACCACTTGTTCAGTTTGATTTGGCCTAATCCTCACAATTAGAGATAAAATTATTTTCCTCTTTATGAAAAATCAGGGCTACAAAGAGATTGGACTCAACAACACCTAGTTACCCAGCAAGTCCACATTATAACAACGGTGTGGTCTGCAATTCTCCACCTCTCTAAAGAGTTCTTCTTGGCTCCACAAAGTTGAGAGTACTGGCCAACCCTCTGCCATGGCTCATTCAGAAGCCTCCAAGGCAGTGAGTGTATATGAGGGACAGTATTCCAGGTGGCACGTTGGTGATTAATGGGCTGTGCCAGGGAGTAAGGCAGAGCCTAATTCACCAAAGGCACAAAACTTTCATGTGCCTGGTCCAGGATGGGGGCTGCATGAGAGGATACTTTTCCTCTGCCCTTGATGTGTCTTTCCTAACTCTGCATATGCTGAAATACTTGTTCAATGACTTGCACTCTTTTCCTGTTTTGTGTTTCCCTCTCATGTGGCTTTGGAGGACTCATGCTTTGGCAATTATTGTGACTTTCTTCATCATTTTTCCAACCTCCCTCATCCCATCCATGGTGAATTTCTGTCTGTGGATATTTTTCATTTTATATATATCCACTTAGTCCAAGTTTGCAATTACCTCTAGAAAAAACAAATGTTTCATTAATTATAATGCCTGTACTAACCCTTCACATCTTGATAATGGCAGTGTTCAAGAACTATCTTCTGATTTCTACAACTGGAACATAAGTGGGTGTGCTTGAAATAACTGTCCTTTCTTTTGACTCCAGATAATGGGGATCCCTTTTTAATATAGTGCTTTAATGCTTTTTTGAATATTTATATACAGTACCCAGGAGACTGAGCCTGCTTTTTACATGGTTTTCTCTCAGAGAAGGTGGAGATGATCATGTAGGTTTCTTTGAGTGGACTCCAGCTTGACTCTGCCTCGGCTCTGACTAGATTCCATCTGCCTGTGATTTCTGCAACATGTGACCTATAGCTCTTCCTCTTCTTTTCTTAATTTTAATATTTCACTTAGAGCTTGAGCCACAGAACTGTCACTTTGGAAAGGATGACATATCAAACCATCACTACCCGCAAGAAGTTGTGCTCCATGTGCAAACTAGGAAAGAGGGGCCCATCACACACTTCAGGGCTTCAGGGAAATTATGGGGGTGCCAGGAGTCCCTCACATCAAAGTAGAGGCATTATAAGTTGTGGAACAGGTTTGGACTAATTTGATTTTAGGACCAGAATTAGAGTAATTTAAGTTTCCTTATCAACATGAGAAAATAATCTCAATCAAGATCCTTTTCCAGATCTTTCCAGGAAACTTTAAGGGTTTGAAGCCCAGATCTCTTGGATTGCTTTTATCCATCAGAGAGCACAATAAAATTAAGAGAGATGACATGTCCCACTGGGGAAGCCACAGTTCTGTGTTCTCCAGTGGGAACTTCTTGCCTTTCTACAGACATTAAAATTACAAATCTACAGAGACAGAACTTAAACACATCCTTTCCATAAAACTTACAAGTGTTTGTGCTCTGCTCAGCTTATTCAGGTGACAAAGTACCTCTGTGTCCTCAGATGCAGAGTTAGTGTGGATTCTCAAAAGGGCATTGGAGGAGGAAATTCAATCTTATAGTAAGCTTTTCCAGTAGCTTCTTTGCTTCTCAAAGAAGCAAACATCTTTAGAAGACAATATCCTCATTGCACCATACCGAACATGGTCCTCTGGGCTCATTAGGACTGTTGGAGCCCAGAGGACCATGTTCTGTATGGTGTTTTGAGGATATTGTCTTCTAAAGAAGTTTGCTTCTTTGAGATCCTGCTAAAATGAGTCAATTAGTCTTATAGGGAATGTCAGTTTTACTTCTTCATTTTTCAATTTAATAACTTCATGGGGCATAACTTACATATGGTATGTCATGTAGAGATTTTAAACACTACAATTTGTATACGTATTACCAGGGAATTAATAAAGTATAATATTTTGATTGATAATCTTTCTTTGGTCATTTTCATAACTCATAGAACAATTATTGTTTGAGTAATTGTACATTTTGAAATCTTTCGAGGGAAATGAGTTTCTATGTTCAAAACCTCATTTTATAGAATGGAATCTCACATGGTTAAGAACTTTCAATTGGTAAATGTCAAACAAGGGACCGTGATCAGAAGGAAGTACATTAAATATTTTAGAAAATCAAATAAGTGTGCTGGTAAGTTCGAATTCATGGTGCCAAATTATAGGCTTGTGAATATAATTCACAAGAATTTGGAAGAATATTATTATGTATTTGTACATTCTGCTTTAATCACTAAAAACCTTTTGCAATATCTAATAATGGAAATGTATAAATTTAATTTTGCTTAAAGGAACATTCAGGACACTTGAAATCCATCCTGCCCTGGTCACTTTCAGATTTTTTTTCAAAAATTCAATTTTTCATGTCATTAGCATGCACAGACAAATGTGACCCTAAGTCACACAGAACAAGATGAAGCAGGAAAGCTGAAAGCATAACTTGACTCTTCCATCACAATATCAGTCAGGGAAAACAGACCCTCCTGCAGGACAATGTGGGTTTCCCAGTAATGAGAGCTTGGGGTCTGCAGAGAAGTGCATGGGCTCTCTTATCCATGAGGATGGCCACAGAACAGAGTAGAGGAGAGTGTGGCTGGTGGAGTCTCTAATCAAGACCTCCAGAGACCAATCAGGAAGCAGGCCTGATTTTATTGTGCAGTTACCATGTATATGTACTCAGGCAGTGCCTAAGCAAAATATAGACAGCCACCAATGCAATGTCTGCTAACTGTCCTTGCAGTGAACACTCAAAGAGTGGGACTGCAACACATGGCCTCGTGCCCAGAGCTGTGCTGATGGGGTAAGCAGTTTGCCACTCACACGCCTAGCATGGGGAGTGGCCTGCCATGCAGACGCCTTTAACCTATGCCCTGTATGCAGTACTCCATGCACTTGTGCCCACAGAAAAGCACCTCTTGGGTTTCTTCTTTTCTTGACTTTAAAGAACAATTTCTCTTCTAGTGGCTTTTCTCAGGAGAAATTTAAAATGATAGTAATATAAATACTATAGATATAAGTGTGAACCCTGAGCTGTATTTTAAAACCCTGACAATTTCAAAAGCAACCCATGATTCTCACCTCTACTTCTCAAAAAGAGATGCCATTCATTCAGTCAAGTATTGCCCAGGGTTTGCTCGTCGTGTTACTGGAGGGTGTGTTTTGCAGCAGAGGTGCTGGGTGATGGTGTCACTCTCTCTGAGGTGTCAGTCATTTCTCCCTAGTGCTCTTCATAGATTCCCAGCACACAAAGAGCCACAAGTAAGAGGTTTCTTCCAAGGCTGACATCAGTCCCAAGCCCACTTGCTTGAAGCAAGACCAGTCTCAATTCTCCATCTCCCTTTGTCTGTTGGAGAATACCAAGAGGATATGGGGAAGGTTGGCAGTAGTGGTGAAGCTGAGCTGTGAGATGAGGACAACCCCAAGCTGTAAGTCTGCACATGTGTTGTTAGGGGTGAGAGATCCTACTTCCTCATCCCTTATGAACAGGATGGTGCTCACACTGCATATGTGAGAAGAGATGTTTCTTCCTCTCACTTTCACCATGGAATGTGCCCACCCAGAGGATCCAAATAACCCTAACTTACAGTGGGGTGTCCTTCTCCTATAATTCTCTCTACTTCTGTCATGGCCACCAGCTCATGTCCACTGCCTTAGCAGTCCTCACTAGATGGTTGCAACCCAGATGATGGTGCAAGTATCATACAGCCACCTCTGACTTTAGTGACAGCACCATATCTAACATGACTCCTTCCTGGATCCAGATACTAAAGGGAGTCTTTACTATCAGCTCTAACAAACAAACTTCTGATTTTTTTTTTTTGAAAATTTCTTTTTCATGTGTGATCTGTTTTTTTCTCATTTCCTCACTTGGCCTTACCTTCCTCTTACCACATGTGAATTATTCAAATGTAACCTATTTCAGAAATCTGTGTTAGATTCCCTATGATTTACATATCCTTCCACACAGAATGCCCACTCTAGGGGGCAGTTTGATTTCTCCAGTGCATAAAGGATATGAGTGCCCAGTGTTATAGGGCATCCATGGACCAAGTTGGAAGCATCATTCCATAGACCCTTGTTTGAGGGGTGTTTCTCAGATTACCTCCCTTTTGTCAGAAAGTTTGTGTTATGTCTCATGATCTCCTGGACTATGTTGTGCCAGGCATAATGTGCACAGCTGGGAAGGTACATAGCTCAGGATTTTAGTCATCTATGAATGATTCCCATTCTCCAGGATGCTTCTTAACAACAATGGTACATTAGCATGGACATTACTATAGATATTTCTTCACAACACTACCATGGTCCATTTACACAATTTTAATCATATATACTTGATGCACATCATTTAGTGATGATTGTGGTTCAAAACTGGAGCTAGCAGAATGACCGGACTGTGCTTTCTCCTGGCCACTACCTGTATGAAGATTAGTTCTTCTCATTATTGCTTGAAATTGTGTCCCTTTCGTTGAAGCATACTATCAGGAAAGGGTCTAAGTTTTTCCCAATACTGATACAGAAATTTACCATCAGAAAACAATTTTCCAACAGTTTCAAGGCAATGAACAATCCATCCATGAGTTCTTGACTATTACTGCAAATTCATGGCACCTGCACACTCCAGTTTGTATGACTGCAGATTCCTCAGCTACATTGATCTTAAATTCATCTAATGGCCTGGAGACATGCGTGATTAAAACATGTCATTTATTGAGAGCTAGAAAACTTAGATTGTGTAAGATTCAACTGTTTAAAATGAATTAAAGCAGGTTCTGTGTGTCACAGAAAAGTGATAGAATGCAGTTTTTGGTTTTAAATTGCACATTTGTTTTTGTTGTTGAGACAAGGAAATTTAAAAACCTTCCTCCTTTCCTTTGTACCCCAGATTGAACCCAGGGCATTTAGACATTAAACTATCTCACCAGCCATTTTATTATATTGGGAGAAAATCTTTTTTTTTTTTTTTATTGGTTGTTCAAAACATTATAAAGCTCACGACATATCATATTTCATACATTTGATTCAAGTGGGTTTTGAACTCCCAATTTTACCCCAAATATAGGTTGCAGAATCACATCAGTTACACATCCACATTTTTACATAATGCCTTATTAGTAACTGTTGTATTCTGCTACCTTTCCTATCCTCTACTATCTCCCCTCCCCTCCCCTCCCATCTTCTCTCTCTACCCCATCTACTGTAATTCATTTCTCTCCTTGTTTATTTTCCCATTCCCCTCACAACCTCTTATATGTAATTTTGTATAACAGTGAGGGTCTCCCTCCATTACCATGCAAATTCCCTTTTCTCTCCCTTTCCCTCCCACCTCATGTATCTGTTTAATGTTAATCTTTTCTTCCTGCTCTTCCTCCCTGCTTTGTTCTTAGTTGCTCTCATTATATCAAAGAAGACATTTGGCATTTGCTTTTTAGGGATTGGATAGCTTCACTAAGCATAATCTGCTCTAGTGCCATCCATTTCCCTGCAAATTCCATGATTTTGTCATTTTTTAGTGCTGTATAATACTCCATTGTGTATAAATGCCACATTTTTTTTTATCCATTCATCTATTGAAGGGCATCTGGGTTTGTTCCACAGTCTAGCAATTGTGAATTGTGCTGCTATGAACATTGATGTAGCAGTATCCCTGTAGTACGCTCTCTTAAGATCTTCAGGGAATAGTCCGAGAAGGGCAATAGCTGGGTCAAATGGTGGTTCCATTCCCAGATTTCCCAGGATTCTCCATACTGCCTTCCAAATTGGCCGCACCAATTTGCAGTCCCACCAGCAATGTACAAGAGTACCCTTTTCCCCACATCCTCGCCAGCACTTGTTGTTGTTTGACTTCATAATGGCTGCCAATCTTACTGGAGTGAGATGGTATCTTAGGGTGGTTTTGAGTTGCATTTCTCTGACTGCTAGTGATGGTGAGCATTTTTTCATGTACTTGTTGATTGATTGTATGTCCTCCTCTGAGAAGTGTCTGTTCAGGTCTTTGGCCCATTTGTTGATTGGGTTATTTGTTTTCTTATTGTTTAATTTTTTGAGTTCTTTGTATACTCTGGATATTAGGGCTCTATCTGAAGTGTGAGGAGTAAAAATTTGTTCCCATGATGTAGGCTCCCTATTTACCTCTCTTATTGTTTCTCTTGCTGAGAAAAAATCTTTTCAGTTTAAGTAAGTCCCATTTGTTGATTCTTGTTATTAACTTTTGTGCTATGGGTGTCCTATTAAGGAATTTGGAGCCCGACCCCATAGTATGTAGATTGTAGCCAACTTTTTCTTCTATCAGACGGCGTGTCTCTGATTTGATATCAAGCTCCTTGATCCACTTTGAATTAACTTTTGTGCATGGCGAGAGGAGGGGATTCAGTTTCATTTTGTTGCATATGGATTTCCAGTTTTCCCAACACCATTTGTTGAAGATGCTATCCTTCCTCCATTGCATGCTTTTAGCTCCTTTATCAAATATAAGATAGTTGTAGCTTTGTGGATTAGTCTCTGTATCCTCTATTCTGTACCATTGGTCCACCCGCCTGTTTTGGTACCAGTACCATGCTGTTTTTGATACTATTGCTCTGTAATATAGTTTTAAATCCGGTATCGCTATACCACCTGATTCACACTTCCTGCTTAGAATTGCTTTTGCTATTCTGGGTCTTTCATTTTTCCATATGAATTTCATGATTGCTTTATCTATTTCTACAAGAAATGCCATTGGGATTTTGATTGGCATTGCATTAAACCTTTAGAGAACTTTTGGTAATATTGCCATTTTGATGATGTTAGTTCTGCCTATCCATGAACAGGGTATATTTTTCCAAGTTCTAAGATCTTCTTCTACTTCTCTTTTTAGGGTTTTGTAGTTTCCATTGTATAAACCCTTCACCTCTTTTGTTAGGTTGATTCCCAATTATTTTATTTTTTTTTGAGGATATTGTGAATAGAGTGTTTTTTTTCCTCATTTCCGTTTCAGAAGTTTTGTTGCTGATATACAGAAATGCCTTTGATTTATGTGTGTTGATTTTATATCCTGCCACTTTGCTGAATTCATTTATTAGTTCTAGTAGTTTTTTTTTTTTTTTTTTTTTGTAAACCCTTTTGGGTCTTCTAGGTATAGAATCATATCATCTGCAAATAGTCATAATTTAATTTCTTCCTTTCCTATTATTATTCCTTTAATTTCTTTCGTCTAATTGCTCTGGCCAGTGTTTCGAGAACTTTATTTAATAGAAGTGGTGATAGAGTTCATCCCTGTCTTGTTCCAGATTTTAGAGGGAATGCCTTCAATTTGTCTCCATTGAGAATGATGCTAGCCTGAGGCTTAGCATAGATAGCTTTTACCATGTTGAGGTAAGTTCCTATTATCCCTAGTTTTTCTAATGTTTGAACATAAAGGGATGCTGTACTTTGTCGAATGCTTTTTCTACATCTATTGAGATGATCATATGGTTCTTATCTTTAAGTCTATTGATGTGGTGAATAACATTTATTGATTTCAATATATTGAACCATCCTTGCATCCCAGGGATGAATCCTACTTGATCATGGTGCACAATTTTTTTGATGTGCCTTTGTATCCGATTCACCAGAACTTTATTGAGGATTTTTGCATCTAGGTTCATCAGAGATATTAGTCTGTAGTTTTCTTTCTTTGAGGTGTCTTTGTCTGGTTTCACAATCAGGGTGATGTTGGCCTCATAGAATGAATTTGGCAGAGCTCCCTCTTTTTCTATTTCCTGAAATAGCTTGAAAAGTATTGGTATTAATTCTTCCTTAAAGGTTTTGTAAAACTCCGCTGTATATCCATCCGGTCCTGGGCTTTTCTTGGTTGGAAGTCTTTTGATTGCTTCTTCTATTTCATCTATTGATATTGGTCTGTTTAAGTTGTGAGTATCCTCCTGACTCATTCTGGGCAAATCATATGACTTAAGGATTTTATTGATGTCTTCACTATCTTCTATTTTATTGGAATATAGGTTTTCAAAATAATTTCTAATTGTCTTCTGTATTTCTGTAGCGTCTGTTGTGATATTGCCTTTTTCATCCCGTATGTTAGTAATTTGAGTTCTCTCTCTTCTTCTCTTCATTAGCATGGCTAAGGGTCTGTTGATCTTATTTATTTTTCAAAGAACCAACTTTTAGTTTTGTTAATTTTTTCAATAGTTTCTTTTGTTTCAATTTCGCTGATTTCGGCTCTGATTTTAATTATTTCTTGCCTTCTGCTACATTTGCTGTTGTTTTGCTATTCCTTTTCTAGGGCTTTGAGATGAAGTGTGATCTCATTTATTTGTTGGTTTTTCCTTTTTTTGAGGAATGACCTCCAGGCAATGAATTTCCCTCTTAAAACTGCTTTCATTGTGTCCCATAGATTCCGATACATTATGTCTGTATTTTCATTTATCTCTAAGAATTTTTTGATTTCCTCCTTTATGTCTGCTGTAACCCATTGATCATTCAGAAACATATTGTTCATTTTCCATGTGACGTAGGATTTTTCCTTCCTTCTTTTATCATTGATTTCCAGTTTCATTCCATTATGATCAGATAAAATGCATGGGATTATCTCCGCCCCTGTGTATTTACTGAGGGTTGCCCTATGGCATAATATATGGTCTATTTTTGAGAAGGATCCATGTGCTGCTGAGAAAAAAGTATATCCACTTGATGATGGTTGATATATTCTATATATGTCAGTTAAGTCTAGGTTGTTGATTGTGATATTGAGTTCTATAGTTTCTTTATTCAACTTTTGTTTGGAGGATCTGTCAAATGGTGAGAGAGGTGTGTTGAAGTCACCCATAATTATTGTGTTGTGGTCTATTTGATTCTTGAACTTGAGGAGAATTTGTTTTATGAACGTCGCAGCACCATTATTTGGTGCATAAATATTGATAATTGTTATGTCTTGTTGGTGAATGGTTCCTTTTAACAGTATATAATCTGCTTCCTTATCCCTTTTGATTAACTTAGTCTTGAAGTCGATTTTATTTGATATGAGGATGGCCACCCCTGCTTGCTTACGAGGACCGTGTGTGTAGTATATTTTTTCCCAACCTTTCACCTTCAGCCTGTGTATGTGTTTTGCAATCACATGTGTCTCCTGGAGGCAGCATATTGTTGGATTTGTTTTTTTAATCCATGTTACCAGCCTATGTCGCTTTATTGGAGAGTTTAAGCCATTAACATTTAGAGTTACTATTGATATATGGTTTGTACTTCCAGCCATGTTTGATTATTTATCTTCTTTTTTTTTTAAATTGATTTATTTTGTTTCTCCATGATTAGCTTTCCCCCCTCCCTCTGTTTTTATAGAGGCACTTCCCACTGATGGTTTTGGTTATTGTTTTTCATTTCTTCCCTGTATATTGTTTTGCTCAAGATACTTTGCAATGCTGGTTTTCTGGCTGCAAATTCTTTTAGCTTTTGTTAATCATGAAAGATTTTTATTTCGTTATCGTACCTGAAGCTTAATTTTGCTGGATACAGAATTCTTGGTTGGCATCCATTGTCTTTCAGTGTTTGAAATACGTTGTTCCAGGATCTTCTCGCTTTCAGCATCTGTGATGAAAAATCCTTTGTTAACCTTATTGGTTTACCCCTGAATGTAATCTGCCTCCTTTCTCTTGTAGCTTTTAATATTTTCTCTTTGTTCTGTATATTGGATATCTTCATAACAATGTGTCTTGGCGTTGGTCTACTGTGATTTTGTGTGTTTGGTGTCCTGTATGCATCTACAATTTGTATATCCGTTTCCTTTTTTATTTCTGCAAAGTTTTCTGTAATTATTTCATTCAGCAGGCTACTCATTCCCTTGGTTTGAATCTCTGTACCTTCTTCTATCCCGATGACTCGTAGGTTAGGTTTTTTTATGTTATCCCATATCTCTTGGATGTTTCTCTCGTGATTTTTAACCAGCCTTTCAGCCAACTTTTTGAGTTGGCTAGGCTCTTTTCAAGATGATACATTTTGTCTTGATTATCTGACGTTCTGGCTTCTACTTGCTCCATTCTGTTAGTGATACTCTCAATTGAGTTTTTAATTTGGTTTATCGTTTCCTTCATTTCTAGAATTATTGTTTGATTTTTTTTATAATCTCTATCTCCTTATAAAGATGCTTAACTTCTTCTTTTATCTGTTTATGTAATTCATTTTCAAAGTGTTCTTTCACTGTTTGGATTTGCTGTCTCATATCCTCTTTAAGGTTCCATTCCATCTGTCCAAAGTATTCCTTGAGTTCTTTATATGACCATTTTTCTGCTGACTCTAGGTCCTCCTGAATATTTAGGCTGTCCTTCATTGTTTGTACTCCTTTTCTTCCTTGCTTTTTTATGCTGCTCATGTTACTTCTTGTTCTGTTTGACTGCTGAGTTACTGTTTACTCTTATAAATTTCTTTGATGCTTGGGAGGAAAGATATTAGAAGGGAAGGGAAGAAGTCACTAAAGAGAATGAGAGTAGGCAGGTAGAATTCAAGGAAGGGGGAATAAGAAAATTGAAAGAAATGAAAAGACAAAAGAAACAAAAACAAAACACACAAAAAAAGTTGGAAAAGAAAGAAAGAAAGAAAAGAAAAAAATTTTTTTACAAAAATAATAATGATAATAAAAATAATGAAAATTAAAATTAAAAAAAATTAATAATAATAATAAAATAAAAAAATTAAATACATTTAAAAATGTTAAAGAACAACAACAAAAAAATTGAAAATGAAAGAAAAAAAAGAAAAAGAAAAAAATGATAATAATAATAATAATAATAATAATAATAATAATAATAAATGCAGTCTTAGAGTTTGATTAATTTCTCTTCCAGTAGGTGGAGCTGTGCCCACTGGGTCAAGCTTCTCCTCTCAATAGGTGGGAACCAATCACTGTGCAGCAGCTCTTCCTCACAGACTGGGCGGGTCTCCAATCCTGAGTGCCTAGGGCCTTCTCTTGTGTTTCCTCAAGCCAGGCCACGCTCACCTGTGACGCTCACCACAATACTGGCTACATGCCAGGTCTGCTGCTCCTGGGAGCCCTGTTGTGCTGGTTTCAATGCAGTTATCTCCTCCGCCCGTGACGTCAGTTCTCTGCCAAGGTGGTATCCCATGCAAATGGTGACCGTTGGTTCCCTTTGCCAGGTGACCAATGCAACGGGTGGGTCCTGACTGTCTCTCCCAATCCCCGTTTCAATCCTGTGGCCACTGCCTATGAAGGCTCGGTTGGATTTTACCTCTGAAAGTTCATAAGGGCCAACCAGTTATTTCAGCAGGATCGTTAGTGCTGAGTCACGAGAAGCAGGCGAACCGGAGCTTGAATGCAGCCGATCTGGGCTCGGTGTGTGTGTTCTGAGGGGCCCAGACTGTACACCCCAGATCCACGTCAGCTCAGCATTGCCTAGTGATCCTGAGCAATCAGCATTTATACAATTTACAGCTTGCTATGCCCGCGCAGTTGAAGAGGTCAGAGACTTGATGTCTCCCCGCCCGCTGCCATGTTAGATCTTCTCAATGATATTCATGTTGCCCTTACAGCTTCCTGGCATAAGCAAGTTCTTGGGATTATACAAACTGCTGCTTCTGTTTCCAGTCCAGATTTCTAGAAATTAAACCCTGCCGCCATTGCCTCTTCCCTGGGGCCACGCTCAGGGGCGCTGCGCTCGTCCGCGACCATAGCTGTGCCCCACCTGGTGCCCGGCCCCCGGGGCCCAAGTGGCTGCCGCCGCAGCTCTCAAGCCCCCTCCTCTGGAGCATGGGTCCCCTCGCAGCGGGATGCAGAACGACCCCAGAGCAGGCTCTGCCAGAAGGTGCAGCAGCCAACAGGTGACCAAGGTGCTCAAGGCCTCGGTCCAGCCTTCAGAGGACAGGGCTAGGCACGCAGCCCAGCTCCAACCTCTAGGTGCGGCTGCCAGAAAATGTAGACATAGCCATCAAGACAGCCGGCAGAAAGCAAATGGCAGCTCCCGCGGAGTGGATTTTCAGTACAGAAACCGCAGCCCAGCCAACAATCCCAATCCACAAACTCTCCCTGTATAAAACAATATTCAAAAAAAAAAAAGGTGGGGCGCAGTGAGCTTTCTTCGCCTTGGGTACTTACAATCCACTGCTGATTAAACATTCAGCTTCTCTGCCTGGAGAGAAGCGAAAGAGGTAGCAGATGGGAGCAAAGCGCCTGAGGCTCTGAGCTGCAAAGCGACCGGGAGCCAAGCTTTCTTTTTTGATCTCTTTGTTCTTCCTGCTGCTTGGCAAAGTGGTCCGCTACAGATTAACGGTGAAAGGAGCTCTTACACGCTGTGCAAAATCTCGATTAAAGCCACTGCTCTGAGCACCACACTCAGCACTTCAGCAACCCCTGTTCGCAGCGGCCATCTTAGAAAATCTTGCTAAGTTACTGAAATTTGGCCTTGCAATCCTCTGACTCCTGAGCCAATGGGATTGCAGGCATTCAGCCTCACCTAAAAGAATTTTTAAGTTATTTTTTACATGCTAATATAGATCAATTTAAGCTTATACTATAAAAATATTTATATAGGGATCCAACATGACGGCCGGCAAGGAAGCAGCACTTTCAGTATCTCCACATTAACCGGATCAGAAACACCCATTAAAACAGCTACATTCTACCTACTGAGGAACTTCTAGCAAAATTCCACTGAAAGGAGACCTGCCAGGAATTAGTAAGTTATATTAGAGGTGACAGTTGGCCCCAGACAAGTGAATCTTGGCCGGCCACGTGGGCGCAGAGGTCCAATCCCGCAGCCAAGAGGGAAATTCATTTCCTGGAGTTCATTCCTCAAAAAAAGAAAAAACCAACAAATAAATGAAATCACACTACATCTCAAAACCCTAGAAAAGGAAGAGCAAAACAACAGCAAATAAAGCAGAAGACAAGAAATAATTAAAATCAGAGCAGAAATCAATGAAATTGAAACAAAAAAAAAAACCATTGAAAAAATTGATAAAACTAAAAGTTGGTTCTTTGAAAAAATAAATAAGATCGACAGACGCTTAGCCATGCTAATGAAGAGAAGAAGAGAGAAAACTCAAATCACCAACATACGGGATGAAAAAGGCAATATCACAACAGACACTACAGAAATACAGAAGATAATTAGAAAGTATTTTGAAACCCTATATTCTAATAAAATAGAATACAGTGAAGACATCGATAAATTTCTTAAGTCATATGAGCTGCCCAGATTGAGTCAGGAAGACACACACAATTTAAACAGACCAATAACAAAGGGAGAATTAGAAGAAGCCATCAAAAGACTACCAACCAAAAAAAGCCCTGGTCCAGATGGGTATACAGCGGAGTTTTACAAAACCTTCAAAGAAGAATTAATACCAATACTTTTCAAGCTATTTCAAGAAATATAAAAAGAAGGAGCTCTTCCAAATTCATTCTATGAGGCCAACATCACCCTGATCCTGAAACCAGACAAAGACACTTCAAAGAAAGAAAACTACAGACCAATATCTCTAATGAACATAGATGCAAAAATTCTCAATAAAATCCTGGCGAATCGAATACAAAATCATATCAAAAAAATTGTGCACCATGATCAAGTAGGATTCATCCCTAGGATGCAAGGTTGGTTCAATATACAGAAATCAATAAATATTATTCACCACATCAATAGACTTAAAGATAAGAACCATATGATTGTCTCGATAGATGCAGAAAAAGCATTTGACAAAGTACAGCATCCTTTTATGTTCAAAACACTAGAAAAACTGGTGATAACAGGAACTTACCTCAACATTGTAAAAGCTATCTATGCTAAGCCTCAGGCTAGCATCATTCTAAATAGAGAAAAAATGAAGGCATTCCCGCTGAAATCTGGAACAAGACAGGGATGCCCTCTCTCACCACTTCTATTTAATTTAGTCCTTGAAATACTAGCCAGAGCAATTAGACAGACAAAAGACATTAAAGGAATAAAAATAGGAAAAGAAGAACTTAAAATATCACTATTTGCGGACGATATGATCCTATACTTAGAAGACCCAAAAGGGTCTACAAAGAAACTACTAGAACTAATAAATGAAATCAGCAAAGTGGCAGGATATAAAATCAACACGCATAAATCAAAGGCATTCCTGTATATCAGTAACAAAACTTCTGAAATGGAAATGAGGAAAACCACCCCATTCACAATATCCTCAAAAAAAAAATAAAATACTTGGGAATCAACCTAACAAAAGAGGTGAAAGATTTATACAATGAAAACTACAGAACCCTAGAGAGATAGAAGAAGATCTTAGAAGATGGAAAAATGTACCCTGTTCATGGATACGCAGAACCAACATCATCAAAATGGCGATATTACCCAAAGTTCTCTACAGGTTCAATGCAATGCAAATCAAAATCCCAATGGCATTTCTGGTAGAAATAGATAAAGCTATCATGAAATTCATATGGAAAAACAAAAGACCCAGAATAGCAAAAGCAATTCTAAGCAGGAAGTGTGAATCGGGAGGTATAGCGATACCAGATTTCAAACTGTACTACAGAGCAATAGTAACAAAAACAGAATGGTACTGGTACCAAAACAGGCAGGTGGACCAATGGTACAGAATAGAGGACACAGAGACCAATCCACAAAATTACAACTTTCTTATATTTGATAAAGGCGCTAAAAGCATGCAATGGAGAAAGGATAGCATCTTCAACAAATGGTGCTGGGAAAACTGGAAATCCGTATGCAACAAAATGAAGCTGAACCCCTTTCTCTCGCCATGCACAAAAGTTAATTCAAAATGGATCAAGGAGCTAGATATCAAACCAGAGACTCTGCACCTGATAGAAGAAAAATTTGGCTCCAATCTACACATTGTGGGGTCGGGCTCCAAATTCCTTAATAGGACGCCCATAGCACAAAAGTTAATAACTAGAATCAACAAATGGGACTTACTCAAACTAAAAAGTTTTTTCTCAGCAAGAGAAACAATAAGAGAGGTAAATAGGGAACCTACATCCTGGGAACAAATCTTTACTCCTCACACTTCAGATAGAGCCCTAATATCCAGAATATACAAAGAACTCAAAAAATTAAACAACAAGATAACAAACAACCCTATCAACAAATGGGCCAAGGACCTGAACAGACACTTATCAGAGGAGGACATACAATCTATCAATAAGTACATGAAAAAATGCTCACCATCTCTAGCTGTCAGAGAAATGCAAATCAAAACCACCCTAAGATACCATCTCACTCCAGTAAGATTGGCAGCCATTATGAAGTCAAGCAACAATAAGTGCTGGCGAGGATGTGGGGAAAAGGGTACACTTGTACATTGCTGGTGGAACTGCAAACTGGTGCGGCCAATATGGAAAGCAGTATGGAAATTCCTGGGAAAGCTGGGAATGGAACCACCATTTGACCCAGCTATCACCCTTCTCGGTCTATTCCCTGAGGACCTTAAAAGAGCATACTATAGGGATACTGCCACATCAATGATCATGGCAGCAAAATTCACAATAGCTAGGCTTTGGAATCAACACAGATGCCCTTCAATAGATGAATGGATTAAAAAACTGTGGCATTTATACACAATGGAGTATTACGCAGCACTAAAAAAATGACAAAACCATGGATTTTGCAGGGAAATGGATGGCATTAGAGCAGATTATGCTAAGTGAAGCTAGCCAATCCTTAAAAAACAAATGCCAAATGTCTTCTTTGATATAAAGAGAGCAACTAAGATCAGAACAGGGAAGAAGAGCATGAGGAAAAGATTAACATTAAACAGAGACGAGAGGGGGGAGAGAAAGGGAGAGAGAAGGGAAACTATGGAAATGGAAGGAGACCCTCATTGTTACACAAAATTACATATAAGAGTTTGTGAGGGGAAAGGGGAAAAAAAACAAGGGAGAGAATTAAACAACAGCAGATGGGGTAGAGAGGGAAGATGAGAGGGAAGGGGAGGGGGGATAGTAGGGGATAGGAAAGGTGGCAGAATACAACAGTCATTAATATGGTATTATGTAAAAATGTGGATGTGTAACCGATGTGATTCTGCAACTTGTATTTGGGGTAAAAAATGGGA